>NW_009232410.1:0-16415 GCF_000690835.1 Fulmarus glacialis
GGGGCCCTGCGCCGGCAGCAGGGGACGAGCGGGGCCGCCCCCGTCCCGCTGTATCCCCTCTTAGTTCACATCGGTGGGTGGGGCTGCCGGCGGGGTTTGTAACTGGCAACTGAAAACGGGAACCAAAAGACTAACTGAGACAGTCCTTTTCTGGACTTCAAGGGAATGGTGTTTCTTTTAATACTTTCCGTCAAAATGCTTTAGTAATTCACCAAAGGAATGATGTCCCTACCATTTATTACCATTTTCTGGTAGTGTCTTTCCTGATGACTCATGCACTGTGTCTTTATAATCCAATAATTGTTTTGAATTTCTACATTGTGTCAGATTTAATTATATCTCTGGAATTTAATCCAGTGATTTAACTCTTTCTCTTTGGAATCTCTATTTTCATTATTACTTAGAGGCAGATTTAGACACGCAATGTGTATCGTAGGTCTTTAATATTGAAGGAAATACCCATTATTTTTTATTTAGGGCTTCCTAATAAGCAGTCGGGCTGTGGATGTCAGCCAGAATTACAGATTTCTCCTTACCGTATCAGTTGATATGCTATTAGGAACTTTGGTAGCTTTGCGTATCAGGAATATACCCTTAATTGTCCTTATGACCTTTTATTTACTAGTCCAAACTAGATGGATCAAAACACCTCTTTGTTGATTGTTCGTAACATCTTGCTGTTTTTTCAGTAGGATAATAATAGTTTTGTATTACTCTGAAGCACATTGGTAGTCCCTTGGGGATTCTGGTAAAAGAAAGATACTTTAAGAGCTTGTGAACAGCAAAGAAGGTACTCCTGGAAAAGGGCTTGCGGATATGATGCATCTGTTGATGCAGAAGCCTTGCAGGCACAGCTACAGACAAGGTGGCTGATTTCCACTGCTTTTCAATGGAGAGATAGGCTGCTGACTTTGGGAATTCCTCAGAAAATACTCTGTTTTAGACAGAAAACTTAAGATTCAGCCGAGAGTTGTCTGGAAGTCAGATGATGATGACCAAAACATTTGTAAACCCATAGGAACCCTGTTGTTTGAGTTTCTAAGAAAATCAGTATCACCTGATTTTGGAATTAAAACATCTTGCAGCTGCTCTGACTTACTAAATAGATGGGTTGCAGCACAGGTCTTCTGGGCCCTTGTGGGAAGAGGTGGTTGGTGAAGGGAACTTCAGAAATCTTATGGTAATGGAGAGGGCCAGAGTTAGATAAAATACTAGCCTAATGCTTAAATGGAGCTGCAAGTTTCTTAGCGGTTTGTGGAGGTTTAGGAGCTTCTCTTTTTAGAAGAAAAAAACCCTTTTCTTCCTACATTCCCTGTTTTCAGTCTTTCTAGGAAGTAGAAATCCTATGGAAACATGCAGATGTGCTTTTCCTGTGACCTTGCCAGCTTCTGAATCCAATGGGAAGCCTATATAGGTGATGGGATGCTTTATCAACTCTTTTGGGATCTCTGCATCCGCAGCAGAGGCTAAATAAGCGGAATGCAGATAGGATAAAAGAGAAACATATTTGGGCAGGCTAAAGCAGCCCTTCTGATGTCTGAAAAGAGTTGGGGTGTCAACAGTAGTGGACTGATGAAGGGAAAATAAGGGCTAGAGGTTCCCCATTTGTATTGCCTGCTGCAGCATGTGTTCTGGGTCAAGTGCCCGGGGAGCAGCTCTGCTGCTTTGTGATCCCCTGTCACTGATGCACCAACAGCTTGTCCTAATCAACCTGCTTCTAGCGTGCATAAGGAGCTCCTGTGTTGTATCAGGGATATAAATCCAAGAAACCCTGCACAAATGAAGAGAGAAAAGACCTCGTTCCCTGTTGGGGGCAGGCACAGCATTGGGAAGCTGCTTGGCAGTGTGTCACTCTTCCCTGGGTGACATTAGGGGTAGAGCAAGAATGCCAATTTCTACATGCTAATTGGCTGCTGCAGCTTGGGCTTAGGGGCTGCAGACAATAGCGCTGTTGTGAATGACTCCAGCACACACAAATGCGCTTTTCTCAGCATGCGAGATAACTTCGCAGCCTTTGATCATCAACAGCCGAATGCCCCTCTCAGACTGGAAGCCTGTTATCCGCTTTAGGGAGGTGCACTCTGCTCTCTGTGCAGGAGGGACCAAAGCAGCTCTGTGCTGCTAGCTTTCTCACATCAGGCTTCCCCTTAGTTTCAAGAATTAACTATTTATATACCTGCCAGTCTTACACCATGAGACAAGAGAAGCAACACAGTCTGTGTCTGGTAAATAGTGCTTCAGTGATGAAGCCCTGGGAACTTGTGGGTGCTGTGGCCAGGTGCTAGGTCCAGCCTCGGGGCTTCCAGCTTTGCAGAACTGCAGCAAGAGGAGCAGTGCCACCCCAGCGCTCCGTCTGTGCTCCAAAGAATGTCTGCAGATAGTGGAGTGGAGCTCAGGTCTCCAGACAAGCACCACCACTATCAGGCTAAAATTCATGCGTCTCAGTCTGGCTTGCCTGGCTGCATACCTGTAGCTGCTGGAGTTTGGCACGCAGTCAGGGGACTCAGCCATATGCAGGAGTAGGAAACCCCAGGGTGTTGTGCTAGATTGGGGAGGGCTGACTCTGGAGACAGTTTCTTTTCCTGGCTCTGCCATACGTATGCTTGTGACCTGAAATCAGATTTTCTCTGTGCAACTACTTCTTCATTTATCAGTACGTGCTGAAACTCCCCTCCTTTGCTTGGCAGTGTTAAGCACCTTTGACTTACCCGTGTTCCAGCAGCTCTAAGAACAAGTTAAAGGATCCTTCTCTGTGCTGACACAGAAGACACTAGAGGAGAACATTCACCCAATCCATCAAGAATGACTAGACCCTCAGGGTTCTGTTAACAGAGCCTAAAACTCCTCCAAGTCTCCATACATTTATAAAAGACGATTGCTTTTGGGGGAAGGACCTCTTTCCACGTATACAGATGCACACACTAATTCATTTACAGACTTGGGACTGTGAAAATCCCAGAGATCAATATTGATGCTCAGTAATACAAGGTAGTGATACAAAATGAGGAGCAAGGAATCCATTTACCTCCCAGGTGTTCTTAATAATGGGATATTAATAGTTATGGGACATTTGTTGGTACAGATGTCCCCTCCTTTCCTAAAGGCAGGGTCTTGCCTTTTCTTTAGCAGACCTAATTTGCCTTATTTTTCTGAGATGTGACTATTCCCTGTAGTAAGATCCTGATGACAAGAGTAAGGAGAGAGTTACGTACATAGGGTATAAACGTATTTTGTGAGGAAGCTAATTTACTCCTAGATACCATGGCTATCCAGCAATCACCCCAACAGGAAAACAGACCTCCTGTGGAGATGGGCAGGCAGCCAAGCACACCGATTACTAATGCAGGCTGGCAAGAAGCACCCATTCCTCCACGACCCTGCAATTATTGCAGTTAGTCATGGGAGTGTGGGATCCAGAAGCAGCTGCTCTGCCAGTTCTTGCACCTGTGCTTTGCCTCAGTCACTTGAGTCATCCCTCTGCTGACCCCCAGCCCACAAATCCATGCAGCCTTGGTGTCAGACTCGTCTTTCCCAGAACATATCCTCCCCCAGTGGAGCATTGCCTACTGGTGCACGGACACCTGCGTCCTTCCTCAGAAGCTGCAGCTCCTATGATGGGGCACTGTCCTTGCAGAAGCAGCTGGTGCAGAGCTCTCCTGGGAAAGATCTGGGCTTTAAGAGAATTATCAAGTTACTACGCTCAGGAGCAGAACGTTTTCTGTCGTGATGCAGGCTGAAGGGGCTGTCTGTCCCAGTCGGCTGGCTGCTTCATCATACCCCATGGATATGGAATACTTTTTTAGGCAGGACACCTGCACTGGCAGTGTTGCTCATTAATTTTTCTGCAGGCACTAATTAGAGGCCTCAAGTCCTCCTTGCTTGCTATGTCTTTCATGTGTCAGTTCCACTTCTTCTATCTGCTTGTTTTTGTTTCTCTCTTTTCTGTGCTGACTTATCTGCCGAAGACAGCCTGTGCGTGTCGGGAGACGACTCGGGTGGCCGGTGGCCGTTGTGCTGCAGTGAGCTCTGGAGGCAGCCGCTCCTCCTGTTCTGCATCTGTAAGTCGAAGATTTGCATCGTGCCAGAACGGGCAGGCAAGGTGTGAAGCTGGCATTCAGGCAGCCTAGAGGGAGCGGAGAGTTCACACCATGTATCCTAGAGCCAGCTTTCACACGGTCCAGGACTCCCAGTTGACCAAGAGCTCTCTAGGCGGTGATTTAGACCAGAAGCTAGCTTTGGTGATTTGAGTCATTCTTTCAGCGAACCTGATTCCCTCCGTTGGCGATGCAGGAGTCTAGGGTATCCAGTCTCCTAAGCTAAGCCCCGTCCCCACCGGACCGTGAGGTCACCCAGCTTGCAGTCAGTACGGTTCCTGCCCTCCTCACGTGTGCTGGATCCTACTTTTGCACTCAGATGAAGGTGGGAAGATGCATGCCTTCCATGCATCTGTAAGGCAGCACGCACTGAGGTTAGTCCATGTGCATTTCTCCTGGCTGCAGAAGCTGAGAATTAGAATCCCACACTGTGGGATCCAACTGCTCTGTGCAGCTGGTGCACCAGGTTGTTATCGCTTACTGAGTTAGCTGGTGCTTTTTAATAGAAATGCAGTGCTTGGTGCTCTGACCACTAGGTAGTGAGGGCCACTGTTACATCCCATGCACAGATGTATCATTGCCTTTTATTTATTCCAAAATTACCTGCCATTAACTTCAGCAGCTTCCTTGGAGCTGTTCCCATGCTGAAAAGGGGGGAAAACCAAAACACTTTCATTGTTACTTTTCCATCTATTCCCTTATATATATAAAAAAGAAGTCTCCCAAACTGCTCCCAGGCACGCTGCTGGCTTGGTTTCGAGGAGTAGGGACCCAACAATGGTTTTATTTGGTCTGTTCTGTGTCTGTGGCTCTCCTTTCCTCCTTCAGATTTTTTTTTTTTTTTTTGCCTTTTCTCTACTTCTTTTGATTTTGCTTCCTGTTTTATCTTGTTTATTCCTCTGTAGAGAAGGAGAGCCAGGGAGAGGGAGAGGGACTTCTTTGAAAAGTCTGGTTAAATGAGCCACTGTGGGAGTCCAAATACTCTTTATAGTCAAGCAAGCTGGTGGAGAAGTGAGTGCCAGAATATTAAGCTGCATGCTGAATGGTGACTGCAAAGAGCAGCCCTTACGGTCCTCTTAGGAGGGGGAGAGAAGGGGACGGGGACACCCATTTGCCCAGAATTCAATCCCACTCTGAAGTCACAAGCCCAAGCCTTCAAAGAAGTCTTCAAACAGTTGATGTCTGGATTGTATACGAGTGTGGCAGATGCATGCTTCGGGTTCAGTTCAGCCGTGGCAGCATCTACGTTTTGGTTTTTATTAGCTTCTAGTGGGCTGTACATTTCCATGTCTAGCTCCGCTCCAGCAAGATCTGCATCTGAGCTCTGGTCCTGCTCACTTTGGCAGAATGCACATTTTTTGGCTGCTAATGTTTTTTCATTTTAGTCTTTTTTTGGCTGTTCTAGAAGCAGCTGGGCACAAATTACTTTCATTCCAATATCATTATTTTCATACCACAGGCTTCCAGCTAGTTAGAGCTATACTGAGGAGGGGGGGGATAGCAATGACATTTCCTTTCAGTACAGAAAATAAACAAATTCACAACACCAGAACCAGCACCTTTCAAGAAAGATCCTGCCACTTTTGTGTAACCCCAAACACCAGCTGCTTTTCTGGCACTGCAGCTTCACCTGCAGTGCTGAGTGCTGAATATACCTGGGAGATGTCACCTGAATGTGTCTTGTGGAAAGCAGAGGGAAGACCATATATAATACAGCTGCCTCTTTGTAGAGGCAATTTTGAGTTTCATGTCCTCCTTTCCTTACTTGGGGGGATCTTGTGGGAGTGGGCATTGTAGATTCCCCTGACTGTAACGAACCTTGTTCATGCAGCCCACTACTTCTGAGCTGCAAGTCTTGATCAACACATTTGTTCTGCTTTCTCTAGTCTTGACAGCACTGTAAGCCAGCATGTCTACACCAGCACGGCATTCAACACAGTAGAAACAGCTCCGTAAATTGAAACAGGTGATGCTGAGGCCCCCACACCTCCACAAGGTGTGCTTTGGGAGGTTTACTTTGGGAGGTTTAGTCTGGTGTGCTGCGCAAACGCTGCGGCAATGCACGTGGTTAAAGCCTTCAGGGAGGGGAAGCTGCGCCACACAGCCCCGCTCTCTCAGCTGTCCTCAGGACAGATCCTGGGAAGTGTTATGCTGTCCCTTTGTCTGTCTCACAGCTCACAGGGGATGGCAACACATCCTCGTCCCTGCCGGAGCCCCACCACCACTTCCAACGTGTGGAAGTAAGCCTCTATTTGTTCCTGCTCAGGCTGCTTCGGAACCATGCCGTGGTGGCTGCTGCTCCCTCCTGCCCACTCCAAGACGAGGCAAAACACAAGGGCAAGAGCTGTATGGACAACCAGCAAGATTAATCCCTTCTGTCCAGTTTAACATATTCAGGCATTCGCCCACACAACCTTTGCAGTGCTCTAAAAACACGGTGCCTGCATAGAACGGCAGCACTGAGGGAGTCAAGGGGCTCAGGCTCCCAGACAAATGCCCTGTGAATGCTCTCTTGCCTGATTGCCCCTCCTCTGCAGCTCCACATTTCTCTTCCCTGCTCCCTCCCACTTAGGGGGCAGATGGGCACTAGATGGACTGTAGAGGTCTATCTACCTGTAGAAGTAGCAGCAGTGCATTGACTGCTTGCCACTAGGTCAGAAGGACCATCACCATCCTCTGTTCTCTGCATTTCTCAGTGGCTGTGAAATGACAGGCTGCTGTGTGAAGCTTCTGGTGATTGCCGGCTCCCACCGCCCCTGCCCTCCTAGCCCCACTGCTGATTCACAGAGGTCAGACTCTTTTCTGCCTTGTGCTTTTGATCTATAAAGCTTTCCTTGTCAGCAGTGACCCAGCCATGTCTCTGCACATTTCCAGGACGCTGGGGGAGCCCTTTATGAATGTCAGTTTGCATTTGGTGCTGGGCCTCTTCACCTTGACCCCCGGCCCCAGGGTGGGCTGTGGCCATTAAACCCGGCTGTCTGGGCTTTTGTCACCACGTGGATCGTTTCCGCAGCGCTCTGGTGCTGGTGGCTTTCTGCTGGTGGGGATGGCTGGGGGCACGCAGGCCATGTGTGTGCTGGACAGGCCCGCTGGCATCACGAACCCATCCGAGTGCCTCTGTTCCCCAGGCACCGCTCACCTTCGGGTATAGCTTTCTCCTCGCGGCCCGTGCTGCGGCTAGCTTTTTCTGGAGGGGAAAGCTGAGCCCAGAGCTTTCGCAGTGCCTTTTGGCAGCTTCCCTCACCGAGCAGGGTGCACCTTTCTCTTCTCTCATGGCTTCCAGTGCATGTATTGCTGGGAATCCTTGGGCTGTAGTAGCTTTCTCTAGGTTTGCCAGTCGCAGCCTCTTGCCCCTCCACGTCTCTCAGCTGGGAGCGTGTCAGGCTGTCCCCACTATGGCAGGCATGAAGAAAGCCCTGGTCCCACATTAAGATGCTCCCGGCAGCACATGGCAAATGCCCCAAGTGTTTAGAGAGACGTTGGGTACCGTGCAGAGGCAGGTGGATGCAGTAAATGCACTGACAGAGCAGGACTGCAATGCTCCATCCTCCTGGAAACCACTTCCTTAGAGGTCAGCACCCTAAAATACCTTCGGCTGTCCTGGGTTCTGTACCTGGGCCATGAGCAGCAGCAGAAATGCTCACGTGCCTGCAAGAAAGGAGCCTGCTGAAGGAAACCGAGGATCTAAGAGCTTAGCCCCATGGGCTTTAACATCTTTACTTCATCCCACCCAAGGATCCAGCTCAGATACTTCATGATAAATAGTCTTGGAGGCTGGTTCACTTGCCTTAGTCTCTTGAGAGGTTTTGGTTGCCATTAATTCTGACTGGTTCTTCCAGAGCTGCTGCTTGGACGTGGGTCTTTACACTGCCACAATCCTCCCTGAGGGCCATTTGAGCAGCAAGAGCCTGGGAAGTTCAGTGTACAAAAAGAAAATCACCAGCAGCAGGAAGGGAAGCACTGTTGTGGCGACAGCAGAGCTAACAGCCAGGGCCACTGGGGGCTGCGTTATCTTTCCGCACCAACGACCCAAGAAAGCAGGACAGCATTGTGGGGAGCTGCCAGGCAGCTGAACCTGTCTCCATTGAGGACCAGCTCTGCACAACGGCAGCACAGCACCCTCAGCAGCAGCGTCTCTTCCCGAAGTGAGGGAGGGGAGCGTGGTGCTGACACAGCCCCTGGCCAGGCAGGGCGAGCAGCCGGTGCCTGGCACTTCAATCCTGCTGCTCACTGTTTAGGCAAATGGGATATCCTCTCTCCTGCCAAACTCTTCTGTTTGGTCTATCACACGCCTCAGCCATGGCCCCTCCTGCTTATCTCCACCCTGGTTAAACAGCCTGACACCTGCAGCGCCTCTGCAGACTTTGCTGGTTTTCTTGCATCTCCCCAGACCTCCCTGTGCAGGTGTTGGGGGGGAACAGGCACCCAGCTGACACCCCAGTGCGCCTTACAGCCACCTTCTGCAGCAACAGCCATTCCTTCATATACCTATACTAGGCACAGCTCAGGTTTGACAATTGCTACCCACTACTGGAGATTTGCTTATAGGCTGAGCTTACAAGTTAATATAGAGCCACTGGGAGTTTAAACTAATCACTGGACCAGAAACTGCATTTGTAGAGACTGCCAGATTAAATTCAACAGCCTAAAAGATGCTAGATGATAGAAAAAGGCAGATGTGCTTGCCGAATGCTCTGTGCTTATGCGGAAAGAAGGAAGACACTGATTATATTACACGAGGATGATGAGAACAAATGCACACAGGTTAAGAGGACTTGCTGGTGACACTTGGGAGCCACTGATTGCTATTGTTCAAGCAGGGGCATGGTTTTGTTCACTGATGTTTGCAAAGGCTCTGGGAACCTGCAGAGTAAGAGAAAAGCATCGTGATACTGAAGGCTGTTCTTGGCATAGCGCCTTGCTCAGTTTCTTTCCTCCCAGACTGCAGATGGGCATTTTCATGCTCTTGCAACCTGCACCCAGCACAACAGCATTCAGTCATTGCTTGAGCTTTTCTTGTGCTGGTAACTCAGCTGCTCCAATTCCCCAAATAGCCTTCACGATGCAGCTGAAGTCTAAGACCGGGGTGGGAGGGTAGACACAAAATATTAAGTCAAAAGCTATCTTCACTTGCAGCTATTGACATACTGAGGATGGGGGCAGCTCACGTCAGCTCAGACTGGTGGACCAGGCATAGACAACCTGCAAATTCTCCACAGTGTTTAAGGATTCAGGATGGAGTGAGAGGTTATTCAAGGCAGGTGTTTCAGCTCAAAAATGAATACATGCAGCTAAGTCCTCTGCATTTTTCACTCAAGTGTATGTGTGAGTGTATTTCAAGAGCTAGAGAGATACATTAGGATACAAATAGAAGTTAGGCAATAAGACATTTTGAGAGGATGCCTGTTTGGTTTGACTATTAAAAACGAACAGAGTCAAGCACTGTGCATTTTCCAATGATGTTTATTTGTTTTCTGTAGCCCACTGACACAGCTGGATCTGGCAATGGAGCAGATTCTTTTTTCCTTAAAGTGTCTATGTGACATTAAGTCAAGGCTAACACTGCAGTCAAAGGCATTTAGAGAGGGCAGCAGCAGAAGCAATGAGAGGAGTTGGGAGGAGGCTGTACAGCAGGGCAAGAGGGGCAGGGAGCACCTTCCCTCCCACTGCCACGGTGGAGACAGGGTGCAGATACGCATATGATCTTTTTGGTTATCTGTACCAGACAAACACAGCACCATGCAACACAATCCGCAGCTGGAAATGGGTGGAGAGCAGGATATGGATAGTTACTGCAGTCTGCTTTTTCGGAAGCTATGTGCCTCGGAAGCGCAGCTGCCCGTGGCAGGGAGCAGTCTGATGAGTAACCAGGCCGTCAGCAGCTGGGACACAAGCTCCCGAGTGGCATTTGCTTGCTGAGGGGAACCACAACTCTCAGGATGACCTCTCCCTTGGAGCCAGATCCACTCTGCTGCATTTCAAATGGAGTTCAAGTATCTAAAATATCGTGTAAAGAGCCACCTATCTATTTTCTTCACAGGAGGTGGACTACCGTGGTGTCTCGTCAGGTTAAGGTTCCTTCAGAGGGTGCCTTCCCTCCCAGCTCTGGCCCAGACCTGCATCTTCCATGATGACTTGCTGTCCAGCCTAGCTGAAGGCAGTACCACCTCAAACATAATTTCTCTTCTAAAGGAAGATTCGAAGAATGCCTTCTCTTGATCGCACTCTGCTGCTAGCAATTCTACCCATCTCCCACCCTCCAGCCCAGGTCCCACACAGCCCACTGCCCCACGCTGTGTGTGCTGTATAGCTGCACACAGGCGCAGAGGCTGGGCCATGGGTGCAGGAGGGCGGCACACGCACAGGATGGCTCCCTTTACTTTGTTTCACCCAGTCACAAACCTTCCAGCACCTGAATACTCCTCTGCCAAGTTGTTCCTTCACCCCAAGCAATCCGCACAGCAGCAGCCAACCCAGAAGTCTCCACGGTGGGGGGCGACTCGTGCACCCCGGTTTCCAGCTGGGACCTTAGCTCAGTCCTAGAGACTGAGCGAAAGGCTTTGGAAAGGCAGGCTGGCTCCTGCAGCCAGCACCATGCCCTTGTCTCAGCCAGTTACTGTACAAAATGGACAACACACACACATTATTTACAGCCTGTTTTTCACATGATGGAGCAGCTCTTGGCTCGGTCTTTCCTGATCTCTGTGTCATTCAGTAAGTCCGTCCTGCCAGGCATCTGTGATGCCCGCTTCAGTCCCCGTTTCGAGTTGCTGCGCTTCAAGTTCTTGTGCACCCTGTTGACCGAGGCAAGTGTGGTCACATGAAACACATCCCGTACGCTGTTCTCCGAGACCTTGGAGGAGCACTCTGCATAGGCCACTGCCCCAATCTGCCGTGCCAGCGCACTGCCCTGCGGTCCAGAGAGAGTGGGAGGAAGAGGGAAGATGGTTAAGACAGCAGCGCTCTGCAAGGAGCATCCTTTCACATCACCATCAGCCCTGTCTGTGCTGGCAGCCCTGTCAGAGCACCGTGGCACAGCTGGGAGCAGCGCTCTCTCACAGTGTTTACTCATCGCCTCTGTAAATGAAGTGCAAGCGTCTGTGGGAGCACCAGATGTGAGGGTGGCCTCCCAAGCAGACAGTGCTGCTGGGCGCTGGACCCTGAATCACTTGCACTTTCTCACTAGCACGGTGCCACCCCTGCAGCTGAGGGCCTGGACAACCCCTCTTACCAGGACAGTCAGCTGGACCTGCTCTGCACAACACGGAGCCAGGCACAGAGCAGCCCAGGGCGCAGCCGCCCCTGCACTGCACCACAGAGACTGGGTCTCCAGGCCAGCCTGGAGACACTGCTGGGTCCACTGGCAGCTGCAGCAGCCCAGGAGCAGACCCTCAGACCCCCCAGCTGTGGTTTGCCCCCCCCAGCAGCATTGCCCCAACATAGAACCCGAGCAGGAGAGTCACTCGGAGCAGAAAGAGCTGCACTGAACTAGGAGATGCAGGAGCACAACACTCCCTTTTAGGTAGTCCAACTTGTCAAATCAGGCATCTCCACCACCTTTGAGGAAAGACTTTTCAGCTACTAAGCAGGAGGCTGTTCAGCAGAGAGCATCAGGAATAAGTCAAGGTCTGCCAGAGCTGGTGAAAAGAGTGTAAGCATGAGCAGCTCAGAGTCCAGGAGCCAAGATCAAACCAGCTTCAGACCAAGACCCGGGCACAGAGGGTCATTTGCTGCTGAGCTTCCCTGTACTAGTAGGTCCTGCAGAAAAGTCCCCACCTCACCTCCCTGAGCCCTATGGGGACAGCTGCTGAAACACACCTGCTCGTGCGTCACAGGGATGAGGCGCTGCTTGGAAAGCTCCCGGAGCGTGTTTAAGTCTGTCCGCATGTCCAGCTTGCAGCCGACCAGCACAATCTTCGCATTGGGGCAGAACTCCTGAGTTTCCCCTTGCCACTGCAGAGGAGACAAGAGGGAGAAAGTGCTCAGGGGCTGCTGGTGTATAAGACACTTCAAGAGGCCCAGCAGCACCTCCACGTCAAGTTAATTTTGCCAGCAGGCAGCCTGCGAAAGGGTCAAGGTTGGAACAACAAAGGCCATCACAGGGTCTCAGCTCGTCGCTCCCAGCCCCTTTCCAACCAGGTCAAGAGCCCCGTCCAAGACCCCCCAGCCCTGGAGGGAAGGACAGACCAGGAGAGTTGTGCCATCAGTTCCTACCGGACAGCATCATCCAGCCGAACACCTCCATGCCACACCGCCGTGGCAGAGCCCACGACTCTGGTCCATAGCTTCTCCTGCCCCCACTAGCAAACGGCACTTCCCTCTCCCACAGAGGAACAACAACTGTGGCAGCCCAGGGTCCCAGCACCTCCTGACCATCAGCCAAACTGCCCTGGCCTGGCTCATCTCTGCACAGGACCTGGAACTGGACCGGTCAGGGTACCAGGACTGCTACTGGTAGTCACTGCAACACTGCTTTTAGGTCTCCTGCCTCGGTGGGCTGGTGCCAGCACTGAGGCTGGTTTTGGCCCCGCTGCAGCCTGCGTGCCCAGATTTCCGGAAGAGGGGAAGGGGCACGGGCAATGATGGTCACCACGGTCAGCGGGGGTTCTCAGTGAGGACGCAGGCCAGGAGCGGCTCTGGAGAGTGTGCTGAAGACGAGAAACACAGGGACAGCTTTCGGTGTTCTGAATATAACATGAGGCTCTAATGGGATCGGGTTTGGAAAGCAGACCTCAGAGGCCAAGACTGCACACTCTGGTGTGTATGGCTTTCCCAAACGGGGGTGACAGCTGTTCAGAGACTGATTAGCTCATCAGGGCACTGTAATGACTGCCACAGGCAAGGATGGGAATGGTCGGAGTGCCTCTCGGATAACTTATGCTCACTTGTTCCAGATATGTCCTACAAACCTGTTAAATCTAAGCTGCTGGCCCCTGTGCTAGGCCACAGGAGACCACTCCTGGGTATGACTGTGGAAAAATGACCACACAGTCTGGTGCACAGATCTGGGGCTCCAAAGGTCAACCTCGCTGGACTTTTTGAACCACAGTCAGCGGGGAGCTCTTTGCACAGCACACTCATTATTTGTTTATTATTGGAAGCCACATGTTAAAGACATCAAGACATTCAGAGCGTAGCTACAGCCAGGGAAATAAAGAATTGAAGCAATGGAAGGAGGCGGTTGGGGCAAACATCCACTTCCTTCGCACTGACGGTCCCTTTCAGAGCTCCAAAAATGAATGCCCACTGTGCAGCTAAGTGTCCGCAGCAGTACATAAACAATCACCTGTGACCTCCCCCAGGGGAGACCTGTACAGCCCCATCAGCATGTCAACACCCTGGTTACTTATCTAGTGATTCTGAAGTAGGAGGCAGATGACAAATAGAGGTTACCCCCAGCTAAAGATGTCACTTGGAATTAGCGATTTCCTGCTATGCTAACTGATGGTTAAGCATATACCCTAGGCAATTAGAAGGGGGAAGAAAACCAAGCCCACAACCCAGTGTCCATAACCTGGTGGGGAAAGGAAGTGCCAAGAATGATCCAGGTTTCATTCAACCAATATCAGACCAAAGCAACTGCAAAATACAGAAAAATCTTATTTTCCACCAGAAGATGGGCTCAAGTATCTTCACCATGAACCCCCCTTTCCCTGCTGCCAGGCTGCAGAGCTTCTGGGAGATTTCTGGTGTCACAGCCACACAGTGTCAGGGGCTAACACACCCGCAAGAGGAGGACGATGCAGTTCTTTTGGAGCTGGAATTCAAGCACTCTAATTTACCTGATGGATGAAAATCCTTGAAGGGATTGAGCTATAGCGTCTGTTCTTACCAGGCAGAGGTCACGGCTGCCTGTAATGACATAAGGCTCCCTGGTCTATGGAGAGAGGTGTGACCCCCTTCTCACATGACTGACACCTTAGGGAGCCTAAGATGTGCTGCGCTATCAAGACTTGTCAGAATGAAGGCACCACCCCACAAAAACCTGCTTTGTATGAAATGAAGAGCTGCTTGTTTGCATTCTCTCAGATGGCTCCTTCCCTTCAACTGTACATGCTGTACAGGCAGCCCAGGCATCAGAAGGGCAGCAATAATAAAGATTTCCTCTGCTGAATTAGCATTTTTGCCTGAGGCTTGAGTAGGGAGTGTTATTTTCCTTACTCGCCTGATATCAAAAGCTAAAACCCATTTCAGCTTCATGGTGTCTTAGGAATTTTCCTCACCTCCGTAGGCTGCAAGCCTGCACCAAAGGAAACAAGGCATCTACTCAGAGGCACTTAAGAAATCCCCTGTGATTTAGGGTTTATTTTAAGTCACCGTACCAAAAAGACATTGCCTAACGGTACTCAAAGCATCTGTGAGGCTGCACAGGGAAGACCTTGCACTGAGCAGTGTGGACTCACATAAAGAGTGTGCAGAGAGACATAAATAAATCCCAACCCCAGCTAATTATTAATGGGTTTGCATCTCATTAAGGTATAAGTGATTTGCTTGCACTATCGTTCTGCTGACTCCCAAGCTGAGCAGTGAATTCTTTCAGTCCACATGAAACACGCTTCCCTCCACCCAGCAGACTTGGTACCCAGGACCTGCTTTGGAAACAAACACTGAGCCATTGACTGAGTTATCTGAAGGGTCTTTGTCCCCTCATCAGACACTTCTGAGACACAGGCCCACTTCTCAGCCCTCCCAGCAGCTGAGTAAGAGGCACTTGCTTCAGCACAACATTTGGCAACGTGTGGAGAGGCCAAGAGGGCAGTCAGTACAACGCGACTTGTTCAGACAGTGGCCAGTCCAGCCCCGGCAGCCTGGGGCTCACTGGGGAGAGCAGCTAAAGGAATCGCTATTCTGTAGTGCTTTTCACACCTCGGTGTCTCAGAGAGCTTCACAAACGAGATGCCAGCCAAGACTCGCCTCTGGGACAGGATGCAGTGAGCCAGTGAGCTCTGCGCAGCTTTGCTGCACAGCGGTGAGAGCTCGCTGAAACCCCAGCTCCCTGCGTTTCATGGAAGGAAGCAGGGTTAGGCCAGGACCAAGGGATGCGAGTGGCCCGGAGGCCATTTAGCCTCTCCCCTGCGCAGCATCCTGAGTTGCTGGACTTCATACCATCTCAGAGGAAAGCCTTGCATGGGAACCGCTCCCTGGGTGCCACCTACTCCCCCAGAGCATGGCAGGCAGGGACCTGCTGGGAGGCCAACCAGCGGTGCTCCACAGCGGATCCCCAGCCCTGAGGGGCTCTCCGGGACCTGCCAGACCTGCCAGCTGGAAATATCTGCTTTGCTGAAAGGCACTAACCTGCAGGTAGAAAACTCTTGGCTGCTAACACAGAGCGTGGCCAGTCAGCTCTGCCAGGGCAGACAGTGTTCAGGGCCCTGCATGCTATCCAGTCCAGTGGCATTGTGCCATCTCATTTTATTCATTCACGGGCTTGAAATTGAGTGCCACAGCTCATTATTCTTGTTGTCAAGCTATAGGGAACTGATTGCTCTCTTTCTTACTGTGCAGATGCTGAACTGAGGGGACAGCCAAAAAACTGAGCTTTCTACTTGCATGGAAACAGGCACCAGGGGCCACTTCTCAACTGCTGCAAGTAATTCAGAGCACACTCACTGGTGGTTATGCTAACGAGAGATGCACAACACTTTCCAAGGTCTTAATGAAAAACAGAACAAATGCCCTACATTTCTTTCTCTCCCCACATCTGTATGTGTGCATACACACAGACCCCCCCCACATGCTGCAAGCTACCATGAGCTACACCGTTCACTGGGCTCCTTTCAAATGGAAATTATCTTGCTTTCTGCACAGACCACGTAGGGATCGTCAGACGCTGACCATCTGAGCACACAAACTCCAGCCAAGGCTTGACCGCAGGGCCAGAGCTTTTAGCCCTGATGACAGCCTCAGGAAGCAGGGAACCCAGGGCGGCTCCACGTGCTGCTGCAGAGGACCCATCTCGCCAGCCGGAAGGCACACCGGGCACTCACCTTCTTGAGCACGCTGTCCAGCGTCTCCGGGCGGCTGATGTCAAAGCAGATGAGGACAGCATCTGAGTCCGGGTAGGCCAAGGGACGGACGTTATCATAATACGCTGAGCCTGCAGAGAGGAGCAGGAGGAGAGTGGTGAGCAGAAAGTCTCATCCCACTAACTGCTTGTTACCCGAACGGGCAGGCTAGGACCCCAGGCCTCTCTGCCAAGCAAAGAGATCTTTAATTCCAGTCAGAACTGGAGACATTGCCACATGATGCAAACTGCTCCCTCAGAGATAAAGGCTGTTGACCTAAGCTTTTGACCAGTGACCAGACACCATTAGGTTCAGC
>NW_009232410.1:16446-18379 GCF_000690835.1 Fulmarus glacialis
GATTTGGTCCCTTTGTTTAGGCGTGGAAGTCAGAGGTTTTGTCTTTGTGTTCCTACATTTATCCCTTTACAGAGTAGAAATAAATGCAAGTTTTTGCATCCCTCTCCCTCCCTAGTAAGCATCTGGCAAGTAAGAGGCGGTGGAGCTGTGCTGCCAGGGCATGCTGGCTCACTGCAGAAAAGGGAGCTTGGAAGGGCTGTGATACTGTAGAGCAGCGCATGCCTCTCTCTGCCACTTGCGTATGTATCCTATTACTTGTCATGCAGTTGCTGTACTGCTAACAGTGGAAAGGTGTGGCTCAGAGAAGACCGGGAATGCTGCTGCTATTTTTTATCCTCTCTTGCTGTCTTTATACGGGAGAGCTTGCTCACATAGATTGTGAGAATTTAAGATAGGTAAAAAAAGAACTGCCTTTTGCTCTGGATTTGTCCTGGAAAAAAGTCAGACAGATTCTTTTTGGTACATAAAAGATGTGACAGATTTGGTGAACAAGGTATAAATTGGAGGGGATGATTCTGTATTCTGCAGGATTTCTCAGTGAGCAGGCACAGAGCCCAGCCTGAATCCTGCACAGCTTCTGCAGCACACACACGCGTGCGCGCACACACACCCCTTCAATGCAAATTTCAGGCATTAAAGTCATCCCACAATGTTTTTATTTGAAGTGCAGTCTGTGTGCGATTGTAAACAGTAATGGAGCAATCACCTCATTGCTACTTAAAAATACTGTTTAGGTTTTATATTTGGCTTTACAATGGCTTAAACTTCCTGGAGGGATTGAGAAGCAGATGTTTATTTATGAAAAGGGGAAGCAGAGACACCAGAGTCCTTGTTGAATCTGCCTCCTCCGAAAGAAGGATCGCCCACCCCGAGACCAAGGAAACCGGACGCGCTTCCTGCCGTGGCCCCTCGGGACGCCCAGACCCAGCACTTTCCCACCCTGGGAGGAGGGTGGAGCACCCAGCCCGGGTGTCAGGTGGCTCCTTGATGAAGTTCAGCACCTGATGAATTATGGATGATGGTGGCTTATGTTTCCGGGAGGATGGGAATCTGCCTGGGATAAGCATGAGAGAATAGACTGATTCTCCGCAGGGGCTCCGACCCTGGCTCTTGTCTGCATGGGGGCTGACAACTGAGGTACAGCACAGGGTGGGGTACAGCCCCTCCAGCACAGCTCTGCACACCAGGTGCTTTGCAAACACCCCAGATCCCTCTGCAAGACTCAGCCAGGAGAGCAGACCTGGCCGTGACCACTCCTCCCTCTGCCCAGAGCCCACGCCGGGGAGGCTGAGGACTGAGATGTGTTGTTTCCCCAAACCCTGCCCAGCTCAGGAGACTGGCCACCCACTCTCCCCTTGACACCACCTCACAGCAAGACATCAACGGCAGCCACCTCTGGGACCTCCGCAGCAGAGAGCTCAGGGCATGCTCCAACCAGCACAGCCCCAGCCGTGCCCATGCAGCCCCCACTGCTCTTCTGGAGCCTGGAGCAGGCACCCTGGGATTCGATGCGCATTTGGATTCGCAGCAAAATCAGCTACAGGTATTTCCAGCTCTTACAGCCAGCCACGCTGCTGCCAGCCCCCAGGAGCAAATGCACCTGCACCCCCTGCTCCCATCAGTGAAAAAAGCCACAGCCCGGGTCTCTGTCCCTGCAAAGTCACCGGGAAGAGAAGCAGCTGGGATCCAGCTCAGAAGAAACAGACGCTGATCTCTGCAGAGCCCAGCCCTCTTCCTAGAGGGAAAGTCATGTTCCCTGCATGGAGAGGAGCCAGTCCCTGCAGTGCCTCGGCCAGCTCTGGGGACAGGGGATGCAGGCTGGTGCACAAGGAGGCACAGTGAGCCAAGGCGACCCTGCATCCTAGGCATGGAGATTTTTGACCTCGCTTCAGGCTCAAGCTGCTTCAGTTCATGACTGGCAGAGCTGGCACCA
>NW_009232410.1:18430-18736 GCF_000690835.1 Fulmarus glacialis
TGCTTTCAAAGGCAGCACCAAGCTCAGTAGTGCTGAGCTCCCCTTTGGACTGAGTTTTCAGTCTTGTGCCTGCTCTTTCAGTCAGTGGGTTTACCAGATGGGATGTGAGATCCAGCACTGATCTGCATGCTTGGATTTGCTGGGTCCTTTATCCGAGCCATGCCCTCTCCCCCATGCACATCAAGGTATCTGCCTCCAGAGAGGGGCCCCCAGCACACGCTGGAGGAAAGCGTTCCCACACACATCCTCTCCCTGCAGCTCCTCAGCTTTACATAAATACTGCAGATAAATCTGCCCCCTCCCAGC
>NW_009232410.1:18765-30204 GCF_000690835.1 Fulmarus glacialis
ATTCAGCACAGACATTGCCACAGCAAACTGTATCATAGCAACCTGCTGCTCCCCTCAGCAGCCAGCCAGCTCCTTGGTGGCGGAGAGCCTGCACACCGATGCACAGCCCCGCGGTTATCCCGCAGAACCACCACCATCCCCATCCCGGTGCCAGGAATTGTGCTCTCACCACCTGGAACCATGGGAGGAAAGACGCCTGTGCTGGTGGGAGGAGGTGAGGGAAGGGGTGCTCAAGGTCAAGAGCCTCATTTTCTTAATGAGATCAAAATTGCCTTTGTATTCATTAACTTTCTGCTCCAACTCCAAAGCACCGGAGCAGCCCCTGGCACTTTTGCTGGTAGTTCAACTCACCAGCTGCTCTGGCAGCGAGTAACAGCCAGCACTCATGGCCTCGGCTGCAGACGCCTCTGCCCCACCCCAGGAGACTGATGGAGACCGACAGTCAGTGCTGCCCAGCAGGGCAGGAGAGCTGCTGTTCTCCAAACTTAGGTAATCTCCAGCTTTCTTTGGAGACGTCTCTACTACCGAATCAGGAAATTCTGTTTGGGGGATTATTCTTCTAGTTTTTGCATCTATTACTTTTTCATTGAGTACGACAATTAAAAACAACCCCAAAACACAAAAGCCTCAGTTCCCTCAACTCCAGGTCTTCAGTTTTATTGATTCTAAGCACCTGACACCTTTCAGATATTCCAGTAAGACACCCCAGAGACCCACAGTCTGGCACTTCCGAACACGCACGCACCCAAGGCTTGTGTGTCTGCAGATCCAGCCCTCCTTTACTGCATGAGTCACTCTCCCACTTGGCACCCAGGTTTGCAAGAAACAGGACCTATGTGCATCTGTTCATGATTAAAGAGAGAAAATTGGAGCAAGCCAAAAACCAGCTTAAAAATAAAATCCACGTGGTTGTTGTCTGAAATTCTGGGGCAGATACAGGCATGAGTTGCTCCCCTTTCTTATCAGCTGGCAACCCCTCAAAATGCCTGGCACTGTGACTCAGAGACGCCACTCTTGGGCAGGGGACTGAAATGTGCTGCTTCATCTATACCAACATAGTGTTAATCTTCATTTGTTCCTTATTAGCTGTTCTGAGAGACAATGAGCCTCCTCACATGGGCACCCTCCATCCAACAATAGCACATTACAAACCAGGAAAGCAAATACGCATGCAGAGCCATGATCGGCTCTGCAAGGGGCTCCCGCAACCCCAGCCAGCTCTGGCTTGAAACAGAGACAAGCACTGCCAAGACCTAAATTTTTCAGCATCGCACTTGTCTCAGAGGGCTCACTGTAAACTCTCCCCATAGAGCCAGCAACGCTGCGGCGCATGCTGCTTCCTGCAGGGACAGCCAAGAACATCCTTCACAGAATGAAGGAGAAATTCATCCCAGCTTTCTGGAGTGCTGCATCAACAAACCCAAAGAGCTTTGGGTTACCTCCCCGCACAGTGGTGCCAGACGAGCAGCAGCCTTTAGAGACTACAGAGAATGTTTTCTTTGCTAGACAAATCCCACCGCCAGTTCAGCCAAGCCAAGCCTTTGTCCAGAGGACAGAGCTGTCAAAGCAGGACCAAGGTGCAGCTGTCTCAGTATCCTCTCCCCATGCATGGCAAGAAGCCTGTACCTCCTCTCAGCCAGCATCAGACACGAGGAGGCTCTATCCCCTCTGCTGCCAGGGGTCCAAATCACCCCTCACTGAGCTTCACCAGCTGCGTGGCCCTCCAGCGCTTCCCAAGACGGGGACCCAAGCTCTTTGGAGCTGCTGTGTACCAGCACACGTGCTCGGCGTTTCCTGAGGTTAAGCTGGGCTTTCTGGAGGTGAATTCACAGCTCCAAGTGGCCTTTCCTTGCAAAGAAATTTATCTGAGCGACTGCTTACTAGAGGCAAAGGCCCTGTGTGCAGAGGCATGGCTCTGAGTCCCCTTCTCACCTCCCCAGGCCGGGCAGGGATTCCTCCGTGCAGCTGCAGCAGAGGTCTGGTGTGGGAGCAGAACGCTCACGTTCAATCACCGCATGCTTTCCCCACCTGAGTGCTCCAGACCTGGTTAATATTACATGAAGTGCCAGTGAATGTAACAGCTTTCATGATTAATCATTCCTCTGCCAGGGCAGATGATGATGAAGGTGTTAATAATAATAATATATTTTATTTATATCACACCTTTAAGACTGAAAACGAAATCTCTGTACAATTCACAGACGTGCTGGGCAGAGAACAACCCACCCAGCTGCTCCTGGATCAGGCTGCAGCATTGCAGAAAGCTGCCGCTGGGGAAGGGGACTGCAGCAGCCCAGGCAGCTTCTGGCCGTGCCAGCTGGGTGCTCCCCACCCCTGCCCCTCACCCAGCTCCACCGGAGAGGCCGAGCTCTGGGGTCAGGCTTTGAACGGGCTCTCCCAGTGCAGGCAGCCATTTGCATGAGAAAGGCACACATCCCCTGATACAGTCCGGCTATTGTCTCCTCCCAGGGCCCATCAAGGGGAAAGCGTAAAAATGCTGGATTGAAAGCCTGGCCGTGAATGAAAGGCCAGAAGTGGCAGCTGTCCCAGACACCCCGGTACAGAGAGGCGAGGCCAGTCCCCATGGTGAGCCCGCAAAAATCTCGGCTGGTTTTCTGAGACATCCAGGACAGTCCAGAGCTGCCATTTCCTCTGCAGATGCAACAAGAGGGCACGGAGTCACCCTAAAATATTTCCCACTGCTAGAAAAGGGGAAATCAGCTCAGAGAAACAATGGCAGAGTTTACGGTGAAGGGTGAAGAGGAATTCAGCCTCAGGGAACACTGGAGAGCAGCAGTTAAACAACCCAAAAGGTCATGCCCAGTCCCTTTATCCTTCTGGGGACAGACTACAAAAGAATTTCTTCTTCCATGGTCCTTTTACTCCACTTAGCTCAACCATACAATGGCCCAGCCAGCACCTGTGGGAACGGGCAGGCCGTAGACCTGGCAGAGGAGCTCCCCGACTAAGCACACAATGGGCTCAGATCTCCGTTTGTGAGGATGAAGCCGTCCGTGCTGACACGTCACTCGTGTTCGCTGACAGCCGCCATGCCCACGGCTGCCTCCACCTCCTGTGTGGCCCGCGACACGGCTCCAGCAGCAGTCTCCTGGGGTTTCTGCGGGTGCATCCTGCTTGCACGATGCCCCAAGACATCTCCTGGAAGGCGTCCCGCTGGAGCCAGGGAGCTGGGCCTCCTGAAGCCCAGGAACAGGCAACTCCACAACATCAGGCTTCTCAGAGACAATCTCTCGCTTAGGAGGAACCACAAACAAACTCTGCAGGCATGGGTCCCTGCCTTTAAGATTTTAGTTGCCTTTATAAAGGCAGAAGGCAACGTTTGAAGAGCAATAGCTCAGTGTGCCTGGCATACAACAGACCAGAATATGCAAATGCCCTCCTCATTCCCTGTATCATTAGTGCTGATGGGCTTTATAAACAGGAGACCAGGAAATTAGCCATTGCAGCCTCCCAGACTGCAATAGCTGCACATCAGGGAGACAATGATCTGAACCATCACGAGTTCAGAGACCGACTTCATCCTCCCAGTGTCAAATCAGACCCTTTCTCCTGACAGAGTATCAGAGGATTTTTTTCTTTGAAGATGGATAAACTGCAGCAATATTCCTGAGCACCCTGCAGGTCCCTGCTCAGCTGGGGCTCAGAGACAGGTTAAAGATCCCTGACCCTGCTTGGCTGATTTGTCTGGAAGAGGAGGATAATGCAGATCCCACCAATACGAAAAACATGCTTCTGACACTAATATAGCGCTCATTAGAGTCCAGCCCAGAAGAGTGACAAGTGGCAGAGATGGGAATTAAAGCACTGGTGACAGACTCAGAGACAGTAGTAATGACGGGCTCTGGCAGTACCGCGGTCCGAAGCCCAGACCCGACAGCTCCAGGGTCACAATTACGAAAGAAACAGCAATTAGTGACATTAGAGATTAAAGTGAGTGGCACTAAGAGCAAAGCAGACCTGGCAAAACAGAGTCAAACAGAGCCTCCATCATGCCAAGCTCCACTCCGCAGCAAAGACCTGGCTGTCCGCATGCAAAATGACAGGCTGGTGAACACGTACTGCCAGCACCAAGGTGCCCTGTGCTGCTCGGGGTTCCCTGGCTCTGCCCACAGCAGCCTCGCAGCCAGGCACAGCCGGCTGCGGTTTCTCTCTGAGAGGCCATCTCCACCACAGCCCAAGGGGCAGAGCTTTTACCAGCGCAACCTCTGTGCCTTCTCACAGAAAACTCTCCGATGGCAGGCTTTGCCACAAAAGGAGATCCCGCCATCCTTACAGGCAAGGCCTCAGAAAGGTTTTACTCAAGTGAAGGTCACAATTTGTTCTTCAGAAGTTCGGCTAGGATGGAGCCTCACGATGGGGAGGGCCCCAACTCTCTGATCCTGATGGGCAGCAAGGTCACGGTCAGAGAGTTGTCCTGAAGTGACACAAAGCCCTGCCTGCCAGAGAGAAAGTGGGCAAAACAAGGAGAGACGAGGCATCCCACCAAAGCTGGAGGGAGACAGAAAGCAGCAGAGGGAACTGCCAGCCACTACTGCAACTACCCCTCGTCCAGCCTTCCGAGGGACACCGAACATGGCACGGCCATCGGCCCCGGGACTTTTACAAGCTTCTGGACCATGACGTTTCTCTTGCTTGTGCAACATCACGGCAAACCGCTGAAGTGTCGGAAAGGAGGAAATGGTTCCATGACGTGGAACAAGCAATCGTCTGGAAAGTGCATGACTGAAACAACAGCTAATCAGCTTCGAAAATTAACCTCTGCTCGTAATTCTTACGATGCACGTACAAAAATGAGTAAATTACTGAACAGCCCAGCTGGCATACCTTCAGGACGGACATAAGCAGGGTGAAGGGAATGGTATTTGCACGGGCTGAGGTAGCTTTTCTCTCCAGATCTTATTACTGGAAACCTGTCACTCAGGAGAAGGCTGTTCTGCTGGATTTACCGGCAGAGGAATCCCCAGCTCGGGCAGGCACAGGGTGCTTCTGCCTTATCCAGATCCTGTGCCCTGTCTCATACACGCCACTCACAGAGGTTCAGAAGAGCTTACTCAGATGCAAACCTCACTCCGGCAATTGGGAGACAGCTCTGGAAGCTCCTTATAGAAGTCCCTGCTGGCATCTCTCAGGGAGCATCACTGAGGGTCTAGGGTGGGAGGGCTGGGGCTGCAGAGGCAGCCTGAGTAGCTCGTCCAGCCTTCTCACAAGCATGCTGGAAATCATGCCTGTGGCAGCTGACAAAGGAGACAAATGGGAGCCAGAAGTCCCTTCCTGGCATTCTTGCCATCTCACAAGGGCAGTGGGCATTGCCACAACCTGCCTGTCATCTTTTCTATGGGGTACAACAAGGACTAGGAGTGGCAACAGATTCCCACAGCACAGCCAGCACACGCTCTGGCTTTGGGGAACATGTCCAAGGGCTGAACGAACACAATTATCTTTATGCAATGTTGCACATTTCGGGTTTGCTGTGCATAAGCAGCAGATCCCTCCCTGACTGCTTGGCTAGCAGATAAGGTTTCTCCCCACAGGGAAAGCTGGGCCTGTACACTTGTGAAGTTTAATCGAGTGGAGATTTTATCTTCAGAATCTGGGGCAAAAGGAAAGCTGCATCCCTGTCCTCACCGCATGCATGGGGCCTGGGGCGCATGCCAACCGGCTCCTTCAGAGCTCTCCCTCCCACAAAGCCTCTTGCCGTCTCCCATCAGCCGTCCCAAAGTACACTAACACTGTTTGGTGGGGCGAGAGGGGCATTCATGGCACCAGGCTGGGTGAGGGCTATTAGAAAGGCAAGCCATCACAGGCAGAGGACAGGGCGTGACTGCCCTGCTCCAGGGTGTTTCTGCAGGTCTGTTTATGTGACTGCCTTGATAAGCAGCTTCCGCTTGCCCTAAACATGCGTTAAATCAGCATTAAAGTGGCATTGGGAGGTGCCACGGGTGCCACAGAGCAGCCAGACTGACAGAAGAAACGGGGAGAGCAGAGTGATGCTGTCCTTGCCCACAGGAGAGAGCAGATCACCTCCATGCTGTGGGACAGGAGTCTGCATCAGAGCCGGGAACAAACGCACCCCACAGAAAGCCCTTCCTTGCCTACAAGGTCACAGCAGCCAGCTACTGTTCTTACTTAGCACCCCCCGTGACTCCGAGGGCACCCCACAGCCCCGCAGAGGCTGAGCCTCCAGGATTCATAGGGGAGAAGGGATGCACGCTGCCACAGGGCATGCTGCTCTTGCTGCAGGGAGGTGCAGGAGAAGCAGCATCCATCCCTGAGCCACACAGCATTGCAGCACCCCCACACCATGCCCAGCCCAGCAAGACGATCCTCCTGGGGACTGTCATGTCATGTCTTCTTGGGTCCATCCTCCACCCATTCCAGCATAAGTATTTCTGCCGCTGTTTCTGCTGCAACTCTTTAAACTTCTGTCTGACTGGTTACTGACCTGCCTGAGAATGTGACCCAGCTGCACATATTTTTAGGCTTAACTACGTATTTGTGCTGAGGCAGAACACAAGTATGCTGGTTTCATGCTCCCAGCCTCAACAGGGAGCATGGGAGGAGCTATTTTGGTATGGAAAGGGCAGCTCCACATTTTTTCTCTGCCTCAGAGTGCAAGTGACATTGAACTCTTCCCAAGGCAGAACTTGCTCTTGCACTTTGGAAGAGGCAGCCATGGCAATCCCAGAGCCACACGCTGGGAATCCACGCACAGACGGCCTCAGCATCCATGGAGATGCCATTGCTAAACTCAGCCGCTTTCAGCTCTCTAATCTCATCAACATTCCTCGGTAGTTCCCCTAAAGAAGAATCTGTTATCGCAGCCTGTAGGTTCCCACACAGGCCATACCAAGACAGACTGTTTGCTGAGTACAGGCAAAGAGGGAGGCGGAGGGGGATTTGCAACTCAGTGTTATTCTTGTCTTGAAAGCACATCTGCTTAAGAGACACAAGCCCCAGCAAAGGACTGGCAGCCATGCAACTCCCCTGTTGTGAGCTGCAGCACAGAGGGGGGCAAAGTGGCACTGCTGAATCGGTGGGCACCGATCTCTGCAATGTCACAGGCTGTGGTAGACACTGCGGCTCTCAGCAGCAGTGCATCCTGCTGGTCCACAAAGGACAGAAAAATCCTCTCCAGCAGCTTTTCAAGATGGCAATGATCATGTGCAAGGCACAATGCCAGGCCTGGGCCTCCCCCTGAGCTACTGGCACAGATGCCCCTACCAGAAACGGGCAGCTCTACTCTGCACCAGGATCTGCATCAGCAAAAGATGCACCAAGCAGATAAATGGCCTCAGGTCATATCACTGCTCTGCACTTTGAGGCCATAGACACAGAAGGCAGGCAGAGCCTCCCAGCATAAAGGGTTGTGAACTGCAAAGAACTGAGCCCAGGCTGCCATGCACAGAGTAGCTTCCTCCCCATCATTATTGGAAACAAAACAAAAACCCACCTAGGTACAGGGCAAAGTCTCAGCCCTGCCAGCACTGATGCTGTAGCACCCCGGCCTTGCCGAGGCACCGGGCAGCAGCGCTGCCTGAGCCCGTCTCTCCCCCTGCTGGTACCCAGCGCTGGGGAAGGGGCTCTGCGGGGCCGCCGGGTGGGACGAGCGGGAGCCTTGGGCCAGTCCAGAGTCGTGGGCAGCGGGTCCGCTGGCAATGCCCGAGTCACCCCGGGAATGCACCGAGAGCCGGTCCCTGGGAAGGAGGTCAGCCGGCGCTGAACGCTCTCGCTGCCAGAGACCGGCTGAGCATCACAGCGGCTCCGCTCCAGGCGTGAGACTTCCCAGAGCGGGGCGGATCCACGGACACGCCCTGATCCCACAGGGAACACAGCTATCGCATCACTGAGGAAAACCTACCTGCCCAGTGCACACCTAGTGGCAATTGCACTCCCTTTCACACCTCTGAAGCATGGAAATGAAACTCGCCTACTCTTTGCAAAGCATTGCTAGCGATCACAAAACCATCCGCCCTTCCTCCATCTGGCCGCAAGGAAGAAAGCTCTTCCTGTCGGGTCTGGGGCACCGGCAGTGCGGGTCTGGGAGGCACCCAGCCCTTTGGGAGCAGCACTCCCAAGCCATCAGGCATCCCGTCAAACAGGAGTTTCCCCCCGCCACAAGATACCAGCACCGTGCAGAGGAGTTGTTTCTGTGCCGAGCACATTCGGCCAACAGGCAGCAAAGAAAGGATTTGCCAGAACGGGAGCATGAAGAGCAGCAAAGCACAGTGTCCTCCGTAAGGCTCACAAGCAGAGGTGCCAGGGCATGGCAGCTCCCCAGAGCCGAACCCTGTCCACCCTGTATGGCAGGCAGGCTCCGCACACACAAAGGCGGCAAACTGCTCTTTAATGGAGGCTTTAGGAAACAGCATATAGCGCGGGCTTTCAGGGGGATGGGAGGGATGGGACACCCCTGCTGTGCTGTAAAATGGCACCTGAAGCAATTTCACTCCCACAGTGCGCCCTGGGGTGGGACTACCTTAAACAAACACGAAATGCAACCAGCACCTGCAAATGATGGACAAGGGGTCAAGCTCTAAACTTGGTTCACTTTTCTCCCTGGTAGGTTCCTAGATCTAAGGCATTTCAGACAGTGCAGAGTTTTCACATTTGCCCTGTCTGAGCAGCACAGATTTCATCCTCATGAAGGATTCTCAGTGCTGGAAACTCTCCAGAGTTACCCTCCAGCCTCAGAAAAACTAATCAATGGACAAAGGGTTAAAAGACATTTAAAGGAAATCAGAGGTCCCAATACAATTCGGGAGCCATTCAGTTCTCCATCACTTCTGTCCACCCTATGGCAATATTTCTCTAACTAGATTTACTGCCTGCTGCTAATGTCATAGCCTGCATTTGCCACTTAGCAGGAGGGGCAAACTCAGCCTGAAAGGCTGCATTTTCCCACGCACTTGTATCAACTGGTACTACAAGCCCCAGGGAGCAGACAACGTCCCGGTTTGTACAGATTATCAATGGGACTTCTGAGCAGCCAGGTAGGTTGTGGCCACTCTTGGTCGCAATAGAGGGAGTTTTCCAGGCAGACTGCTCTTGCCCCAACACGCATTGCTGGATGATGCTCAGCTCAGCCTGTGCAGCTTCCAGAGTCTCCGACCACCGACCACTTTCACAACTAACTATGGGGCAGGGGATAATTGGGGGGAGGAAAAAAAAAAAAAAAAAAAATCAATAGTCAGCTCCTCTGTCCAGGTCTCTCTTCTGATTTCTGGAGGAGATCTTCAGTTCCAATTACTTATCTAAGAGATGGCAAGCATTTAAAATATAAAGGGCAATCTTGACAGGAAGAGGGGAACAGTTTCCCAGCACTTCCCTTCCCACTCTTGCTGGGATGGAATTTATCATGAACAATAAGCCCCGGCATGCGAAGCTGCCTAAAAGAGACAGGAGGTAGCACAGAGACAAGGGAAAGTGCACCCCAGTGCCTGTCATTCTGCATGAGGAGGGCAATTAGCCACTCTCAATCCCTTCAGCTCAGCTGGTTCAATTTGCTCTTGTGCAAAACTTCTTTTACCAAAGCTCCTGTTTACAAGTGTCTCCGAAGGGTAGTGGAAATTCAACAGCACCTTGCAGTCTACAGCTAAAAATACCAGTTTGATTACTAGGAAAAATTGCTGTGCATTGCTTTGCAGGACTGTTTATTGAAGAACTAGCTCCTGCGTATTTCAAATCAAAGCTGCAACAGAAGGGAATTTATCTGGAAAACTCTCTAGTGAACTCTATTTACAACAAAGCTGTTAAAAAGGTCTTACATTTTTCATAAGGAGAAGGGAGAAAGAATCAAAGTCCGTTTCCTCTTGGCTATAGAGGAGATTAGACAAACTTATATCTTTTGTTGAAAAGGGTAAAAATGAATGCGTGTCAGCATCAGATGCAGGTATCAGATATATATACACAGCTTTAAAGACTTTTTATCATGTCCTTTTCTTTTAACATTTGTAAGATCAAAGCCAAACATTCTGGAGAATTCCTAAAAAGCAAACAATGCATCAAACGTGCTTCCACACCCTCAAAAGGTGAAGTTTTTCATGTCAAATACGGACACTCAGAGCAAAGCCGTTCAGTGCCTAACAAAGACACCCCACCCAGTCCCTTTTCACAGGCTGCAGAAGTCCACGGTTTGGAAACCCCCACAGCCACAGGTGTGATCAAGCTGCGGGTGTACGCACAAGCACGGCCCAGTGACACCCGGGGTCGGCCACCCCTCACTCCTGGCACACCCCAATCTGGACTCACCCCGTTGGAGCAGCGCCAGGGAACCCTCTGCCGGGAAGGCCCCTGGGTCAACCAGGATGGCTTCGCTGTTACCACGTCTGAGGGACTTCACACAGACACGTCAGCCCAGCACCATCCACCACGACTTCCACATCGTGGACTTCATTCTGTGCTTCAAGCACAGGTCCCAGTCAAACGCTGAGAGCCAATGCTTCATCCACGGCTCCAGCACCAAGAACTGCCCTAAGAGCCAGCATCCTCGTGGCCCACATCACAGCACACATCGTGCGGGCAAAGCAAAAGACCCCTTTTTGTCTCAGGGAATAAGAAGCAGCAAAAGCAAGGTCTCCTGGGTCAGGAAGCTCCAGAGCAGACTCCACAAACAGATTTTACACATTAGAGCTAGTCCAAGACTCAGCTAAGCCACTACTCTAGATAGAGCTGTGCTGATCCTACAGCTGTAATTTGGTGGATGTAAAATTACAGCAAGGAATTTGAGTGTACAAGAGCAAAGAAAGTCCTAGGTCACGCTTTAATTTACTATTGCTCTTGGACACCAAGAGGACTTCATTTGTCATAAGGACTCCAGAAATTATGGGGAAAGAGCATCAGCAAGCCTGTGATGTATGTACACCAACAGAGCACAGCATTCAACTGCACCATGTGTACACAACAGTCCAAAAAGGTTGTCAGAGGTAAATTAAAAGGTGCACATGAACTTTGCTGGATGCCAATATTTTTATTAGCTCTGCATCAAGCACTTCACTTGCAACTCGCGACTCCACAGAAAGACAGCATGAAGTTTGGGAAGGATCTCAGGGGGCTGGGACAGCTGCGCCTATGGCTTCATGCAGAATCACAACTGAGGACACAAAGAGGCAAAACCAACCAAAACAAAAAAAAACCCCAAAGAACCCCAGACGCTCTGTCGCAGAGAGTGATGAAAGGACAGCGCATTCCTCTCCAAGGTGAGGTCTCCCTTCTCAAGCTGCGCCTTGCCTCTTCCCCGCTCCTCCCCGGCCTCACCTCGCACCCCAGCGCCGGTTTTGTCGTTACCCGGCTGTATCCCTACGCGGGCACGGACGGAGCCGCTCTAACGCGAGTGCAGCGCCTGAAGGCAGCGCAGAGCCGCACCTGGGAGCCTGCACCCCGCAGGCTGCAGGAAGAGACCGGCTCGCCCAGCGCGGCGGT
>NW_009232411.1:0-64271 GCF_000690835.1 Fulmarus glacialis
TCATACAGTTGGCCTCGGCCCATCGATTCCTCCATCTGACAGGCAGAAGGTCAAGCTCATCATCTACCAGGACAGAGATTATTGCTCTGTTATCAAAACACTGCCTGGAAGTTGGTCTCTCTCAACGTCTCTGATCTCTGAAAAAGTGCTTTCACAATCTCTCTTGTTCCAACCATCCCTAGTTCTGTCAGCTAGAATTTGCACTGAATCGTACCAGGGGGTAGTCTTAGTCCTTGCAGGGGGTGAGTGCAAGGTCAGGCATAGTAAGCAGTCGGGAAGGTGCTCAGATGGCACGCGCTGATGTCATCCCACCACTGTCAGACTATGTAACAGGAAAAGCAGGTTCACCATCACAGTATTACCCACAAGTGTAACAGGAGACACCAAGTTTATGATTCTTATTTAGGAAGAAGTGCCAAGAGAAATCATATTTAAGCACTAAAGCCCTGCTTAGGCACCTAATTCCTGTCTATTCCAAACATCTGAAGTGCTAGTTGCTCATTTGCCATTGCAGCTCGTGCTATGGTTACCAATTTCCATTCTATCCTTTCCAAGGAAAAATAAGTTTGCAAAGATCTTTGGTATTGTGAAGTTAGCATCCACCTGTTTCCTGTGTTTTCACCCAGTGAAGGAATTTACCATCGAGGATCTGTGCTCTTAACCAAGACCATCCAATATGTTCCCTGGGAAATCAGTTTCTCCATGCTGAGGCCATCTATGATGCATTTCATGTATTGTCTTTCATGTTTTGCAGCACGTGCCCTGAGGGATATATATGTCTAAAGGCTGGGGAAAATCCTGACCATGGTTACACAAGCTTTGATACTTTTGGCTGGGCCTTTCTCTCTTTGTTCCGTCTTATGACTCAAGATTATTGGGAACGTCTTTATCAACAGGTATGAGGTTGTTCTATTGCTGTTAAAAAATGTAAAATAAACACATCATCCTGTTACAGTTGTATATCCAATAATTAAAGACAAGAAAGAATTGCTGGTTATTAGGTAAACTGTCCTGTGTGTGTTGTGGACAAGGGTCAGCAATTGTTACAATTAATTTTGTTTCTTAGGAGTGATGATACCAGGAGACATTAGGCTGGATGTTTGGGGAAAGGGGGTAAAATTGGTACTGAAAGACACTTTGAATGGGTAATTCACCTGAATCTAAATGAAGTTCACCCCTTAAGAAAGATCACCATGTCACCACTTAATGATTTTTTTGATGGCTGGTGTAACATGAACTAATCTTTTGAGGTCAGCTAAAAAAAGGACTAGGGAAACAAGTCAGGACTAGAGAAAGACAATGAACACAAGTTCACCGGATGGCAAGACTACCTGGTACCTTTCCCTGCTGCAAACTTTTCACCATGGACAACTTACAGTCAGCTTACAGTCATGTGTGCAAGATGGTCTGCTAGTAAATGCTCATTTTAGCATGCATTTCCTTAAATGTATGCAAACTCTGAAGAACTACATGTGATAGTTTGGTACTGAATTACATACTCTGTCCATGAAGCCACTGAAGATTTACTTCTGCATCTCAAAATTGCCAAAACCAAAGCATAGTCGTAAGGAAATCAAGGGAGTTAGTGCTGACAGATACTACTCTGAAGTAGTAGTAGTAGACATCTTTAAAGGTACTGGGGATTTCAGCTTCACATGCAGCCAGTTACACAATTGCATTTCAGGAAAATGTAAAACAATTCAATTGAAGATTCCTTAAGTGACTGTATTTGCTTACTTGGCACAGAGCTGCATGTACAACTCTGGAAGGCTGAAGCTGTCAGGGCAAATAAGGGTGAACATCACTCCCTTTTATTATTTGACCTTATAATATCACACAGTGGTTTCTGTCACTAGCATCAAGTCATTGGCCATGGGACTTATCTGTAATATAAGCTCAGCCTGTTACCGTAAACTCCAGTTATGCCTATAAATCTGGTGGAGAACCAGGCAATACAGTCAACGGCACCCAAAGTTTGGTTCTTCTTATCCTGAGGCAGATGTCTAAATAACGTTCAGATAAGTTGCACCCTAAAAGTATCTTTTTCTCCCCACTGATGGTAAAGGACCTAGGCTGTAGACATCTGAAGGGATACAACATGAATCCTGCTTGGAAAGTGTTTATGCGCTGGACAAAAATAGATTGAGCTATGTGGGGGAAGCTTTCACTGCAGCTGGTTATAAGATTATCTATTCTCAAAGAAAAACAGCAGAGATATTTGGTAAAGGAGGAAAGCATTCTTCTTTTAAAAATGAATTCTACTGCAAGGCATGTAATTTTTGAATAAGGTATAAAAATTTATTGATGAGAAGGTTATTTCCTTGCATGTGGTTATTGTTTGTCATCAGAAGGATTCTGTTTGGGCTAGTAACAAAGGCTGAATTCAATTATGTTGTAAAACTAAGTTTTCTAAAAAATTAATAAAATTTTTGGTTTTCTTTTAAAAAACATTGTAATCAAGTGTAAGTGATTTTAGTTTTGTGCTTACAGACTCTCAGATCTGCTGGGAAGATCTACATGCTTTTTTTTATGCTGGTCATCTTCCTGGGCTCATTTTATCTGGTCAACCTGATTCTGGCTGTTGTGGCCATGGCGTATGAAGAGCAGAACCAAGCCACTATTGCCGAAACAGAGGAGAAGGAAAGAAAGTTTCGGGAAGCCATGGAGATGTTAAAGAAAGAGCAGGAGGTCAGTAAACTATGTGACGTGTTTAACCTTGGGTAACTTGAACAAATGTTACCTTGAGATTCACATTCTCTTTATTTTACATTTATGCAATAACCAAAGTCAGAGTTTGCTTGAAAGCAGCTTAATGTTTATTCTCCTGGACAGAGTTATTACAATCCTTTCTAAAAGAAAAAAGATGGCTCTTCCTGCTTGGGTTGGAGCTATCTAGGGTTTACATATCCAGAGTTGTATCGGTTTAACTGTACCACTTATGCCAGCAGAGGAATTTATATTGGTTGGCATATAAGACATTTTAGTGATGGTATAACTACATCTGCATTTGAGCACAGATTTGAGAACAGCTATTGTGGTAGCTCAGCTATAGCCCCAGCTGAACCTTCTTCCATCATCACTTTAGCTCATGTTCGTTTCCTCACTGTCTCATTCAAACTGCTATGAATATCCAACTGTCCGATAATGAAGATAAAGATGCAGGATAACCTGTTCAAAGCACATACGACTTCATTCCTGAAAAAGTAAACAGGCAGATCTTGAGGTTAAACTTTGCAAATTATACAGAGGATATGGATTTAACATTACGTCATAAGCTTAAACAAAACAGGGAGGCCAAATGGTAGATGTAGCCATATAGCCTTAATAGCACTAGTTAATTTGCCTGTGGTTTGTGTGGGGTAGAAAGCCTTTATTAAGCAGCTGAAGAGAACATTTTAGGTGCTGTGAACAAGAAAACAATAGGAAAATTAGTCTGAAATAACACGTAGCACTGTAGTTCAGAGAAATAAATCCTTGATACACAATATAAACTAATATGCATAATTTTCTTTTGGGTACATATGGCTTCAGGGCCTAATCCAAAACCCATTTAAATCCTTGGAAAAAAAATAGAAAACGCAATTCACCCTTGACAAAGTCCTAGTGGAGGCTTATACATCATTTAAGTCCTTTTAAAGATCCTCTTTGATGGTTTAAGTAATAGGTAAATGCAATTTAGTCCATATACAGGCACTTTGAACAGAGTAACTTTCTGCCATAACCTAAGGCAGCAAGCTGAGCTCCAACTCGTACCTATTTTATATAAATTTTCATGTGTTTTGACTCCAGCTGAGCTCTTCCTAATAACAGTCAACTCTGGTAGCCCCAGCTATAATTAAAGATATTTAAGAATTTTCTTTTGAAGGCTTTGATTTCAGTAAAGCCTGTATGTACACAAAATAGGAACATGAAGTCATGGAAGTCAGGATGTGTCAAAATGAAGGTTGCTCGTGAAAACCTAAATTGTTCCCATTTATCTGTATGCTTCATAACATAGTCTTCTCTTCAGCTGACCACATCTCATTTTTCCTGTGTCTGCTCAGTACAAAGGGTGGACAGTGCATGACTCAAGAGCAGCTCTTTGCTTTCTCATCATTTGTTCTGTAGCCTTAGGCCAGCTCAACCAGACTTCCCGACTTAGGCATTCAAAGACAAAATGACTAACATCCTCAGAGATTTTTCAGTGCCTCTTGTCACTGCTCAGACTCTGTGTGCTTCAAAAATACTCATTTGTATTTGCAATACTCCTGGAGAATTATCCCAATTTTATGGAAAGGAAACTTAGGAGTAGAGCAATTGGGGTCCATCGTGTTCCTTAGTGAAGCTCAGTAATTCTGCAAATCAGCCCCCAACCTCTCAAATTAAACATCTGGAAGAAGAGGCACGGGAAAGTGAATTGAGTGGTCTGCCACACCATGTAGCTGGTGTCCTTCAGATGTCCTTCTCAGGTGTCTCACCCCAATCAGAGCTACTCACTTTTAATCTTGCTCTCCAAGCCTTTATCAAGTTCTTGGTTTTGACTTTCTCACCATGCCACTAAGTTCTTGCCTTGAGGCAAGAGTCCTAGAGATAGGACTTGAGATAGGATAGTCTAGAGATAGGGCTGCGTAATCCCCATGTCTGGGCTTGTGTGAGCTAAGCTGTTCTCCCATCCTTCAGCCACCACCCGTCCTTGCCAGACATGCCCGGTCCCAAACTCCTTCCCTGCCCTGGGAGTTATCACAGTGGGCTATGGCTTGCAATGCCTGAGGGGCAGGACACAGTTCAGCCATGGGAACCCAACCAGAAAGGGTAGATAGACAGGACATGGGGATGTCATCCGTGTCCTGAGAAACAATTTCGTCCGAATCCTTTTTGAACAATTGAAAAAGGTACGCAGGGCAGAAGCATTTCAATGCAAGCAATAGGTAAGAAAATGCTAAGAAACTGAAAATTAGATTATTTTGCAGTAAGAGTACAGCACGCTTAGCAGCACAGCCTACAATATTTTCTAGATCAGTAAAATATGAGGGCAATCAGAAAGGAAAACTGAAACTCTTTAGACCAGCTTTTACACTATGCAGTATAAAGACGGTACAAATATAATTGATAGGCCTGCTTGGGGACTATCAGTCAATTTACACAATTGGTCTAACACATTCCTAAGCCTGAACTTAACACCAAAAGACTTGCTGAATCTTTATGAAGAGAAAGCACTTCAGCATAGCAATTAAATCAATTGACTCAAAAAAAAAAAAAAAACCCAACAGCTTAGACCGGTGTCTGAGCCCTCCTCCTCTCTCTGCTCTAAGCACCTCGCTCATGAAAGATATTTCCCACAGGAATTAAGTTTTGTTGTGCTCTCAGCTTGATAGAGCTACCGCTGCTCCTTGAAATACATGATTGATTCTTTACACGACTGTTAAGTGCCTTCACTTTCCTTGGACTGATGCCTGTGGGAGGAAGGGAGCATTTTGCTGCGGAGAGCTGATTGCCTGTTTGATTCTAGTGGCTTACAGACAATAGCACTGAGGATTCATCCGTTTCTCTGGTTCTTGAGAACCTGGAGAGGCTTTTTTTTTTTTTTTTTTTTTTGTAACTCACTGGCTTTATGTATTTCGGCTGGGGGCTCTGCAAATGGGCTTGTCTCCAGGCCACTGATGTGGCCACCGCTGAGACGCCGGCACTTCCAAACCCGACCTCGTGCTTTGTGCTCAGAGCCCCCTCGCTCCTCCCGCCCGCACCAGGGATGGGGACGGACCCAGTGCGCTGGCGTGGGCTGCGGCTTCTTCCCTGCACCTATCGATTCTTCCTCCTGGCTGCTCATTTGCTTCCAAGGCTGTGGCTTTGTGTGCTCAGGCTTTCGCGTTCGGCTTCTGCTGGGTTTCTAGCAGTTGGTCTGTTATCAGTCAGCTCCTGCAGCAATCCCACCAGATAGCCAGCACAGCACCGAAGCACACGGCGAAGCAAAGTCCACCTTATCTCCAGTTAAGCCCACGGTTTTCTCTTTGCATCTCCCATCATAGCTGCCTGCGGTGCTGCTTGGGATAAGAGCTTACAAAAACGTGCCAGCTGAATTACCTGCTGGCCCTAGCATCCCTCTGTGATAGGGGAGGAAAAATTCCAGCAGCCACCTTGGCTGCCCTCCTGCCCAGCCCTCCCGGTTCAAGGGGCTGAAGTCCAGAGGGGGTTTAATCTGAGGTTCCCCAGCTTGAGATTTGTTTTGACTGGTACCAGAAGTGTTACTCCAGAGATGTTTGCACAGTGTACACCTGCAGGTGTGTGCACACAGGCTGTTCCTTTCATGAAATGTCGAAGGATCTTCTGTGTGAGCTCTACATAAATCACATTATTTTATGCAGCCATTCCTAGTGCTCCATCATAGGATCTGGGTGGCAGACATGCATGTGTGCATTTGTACTAGGAACCTGTCTCGCTTGTTGTTTATTTTCCTATGGCTAAATGTAGAGGTTAGAAACAGGTTAAGACCGGTTCCAGCCATGTGAGATGATAGTTTTATGATTAATGACTGCCTGAAATTTTTAATTTATCTCCTATACAACCTTAAAACTTAAAATGAAGAATAATTTCTGAGCAGAGTAATTATTAGTTCTCACTGAGATCCTTAACGCAAGTAATAAATTTTACACCTTCTACCATCTTCTGTTTTAGGCACTAGCTGCTAAAGGTATTGATTCAATGTCACTTAGTTCATTGGAAATGTCACCTTTAGCATCCAAAAATGCCAAGGAAAGAAGAAATAGGCGAAAGAAAAAGAAATCTTTGGCGGCAGAAGAGTATGGAGAAGACCAAAGGAATCCCAAGTGTGACTATGACGATGGTCAGAGGAGAATGGTAAGCCATGGTCTGAAATGTCACTTATTATTTCACACTGCACTTTGCTGGATAGGCCAGGCCCTGAACAGGCAATTAAAGCTGAAACTTTCTGCTGTAAAGAAGAATCAGATATTTAATATCATAACTGACCTGCAGACAGTCTGTGTTAGAACGGTGGAAGGAAACATATTACCACTGTATTTTCAAAATGAATTAAAAATGCCCATTAAACATTCTTACTAATCTATTTTGTTTCAAATTTTCTTTTACTTTTTTTTTGCGTCAAGATTACCACAGTCTGGTTTATTTTCTTACTTTAATTTCATTCATCTGATTATATCTATCCTATCCCTACTAGAGATAAAAAAATTCTTAGAAGAAACCTACAAAGCTTGAAAAGAAAAGAGAGGAGGAGAAAAGGAGCAAACTTGTCTCTGAGGGCTTTTTAAATGCTATACAAAGACATGATTAACATTTTTGTATTCCTTTGCTAGTTGCCTTCAAGTCAAAACTTTGTGGCACTTGTTTCTACTTTCTATTGCAGGGAAAAAAATAGGGTGAGACTGTTGTTAAGTAGGATTTTATATAAATGTTACTGACATGCATGAATATGAATTTGCATATGCTCTATGTATCCAATGGTCATAAATAGTTTCAGATAATTTGTCTTTGTTTAACTGAGGGCAAAGTTTAAATCAGTTTATTTTGGTTTTTTGAATAGCCATGTAATGGGCTAAGTCTTTTTCTATTTTGTTGTCAGTGAATTTAGGGATATTTGGCAGCCATAAAAAGCTCATCGAAAACATGTAAGTGATGTAAGTACATGTGACCAATTAATGACTCCCCAGCTCACAAAACTTACACGGAGCTGGATTTCAGTAAACGACATGCATTTTTTAATCTAATAGTTTTTGTTGTTGTCTCATTGGTTGAGTGGGTTGCATTACAAATCACACCTTTGTTAAAGCTAGAATTGCTCTTTAGCTTCATTCTGGATGGGTTTCATCAAGACACCGTGTACCAGAATGACCATGGATTGGAGCTGTGCATTGCCAGTTTGTTTCTTAGATTAATATTTCTTGTTTTCACTTTTCGCCCCTGGATGTCATCTGCATGAGAAACATGGGAGACACATTTCAAAGCTTATAGTAAATCTTCTCTGTAAGGCTGTGTCTGGCATGGTTGGAGGGAGTAAGGCTGAGTCATCATTCAGATGCAAGCTGAGCAGCTGGAAGTGTGTTGCCATCAGAAATCAGTCTCAATGACTGTGCCATGGAAAGCCAGGCATGGATTTTTGACCAGTTAAAATTTGGTAGCAATCCAAATGGGTTGTTTTTAGTTAGAAGGGGCCTGGTTTTTGTACTCTTCCTTGTACCAGTGTCACAAAATAGCATCATTATGTAACTCAGTGGTGTGAGCTACAGTGCGAAAAGAAATCAGGCTTCATTTGGTTTGTCTGGTTTGTGGATGCTGTGGAGATCTGACCTCTCTTCATATATGCTTGGCTCATGAGAAAGTTCTGAAGAAGCTGAAAATTCAGTACAGGCCATAAAATCAAAAGTATGTTCTGCCTAAATGCTCTTATTCCAATAATTTCCTCTTCAGATATGAGGGAAAGGGATAGACTTGAATTTCTTACGCATTTTCTGAACATCCCTTTTACTCTGCGAGGGTTTAGGTGTGATTAGTTCTTGGCTACATCTTGCTGATGCTCTGTCGGAGTTGCACTCTGACTAGCTGACGTCAGAGTGGATCGTCAAGGCTGATATTTGGGTGTGAGGGAGACTGCTCTGTACTGAGGTTACCTACCCCTTAAAGCACCCATGTGCATTGGGATAATCATTCTACAAACTAATAAGCCATACCCCTCTTCTTGCTCTTGTTTGGTTTTTTTTTCCTTTATCACCTTCTTCCGTCGTATTCTGCTTCTTCTTCTTCCCTCTTCTTCTCATTTTTCCCTGCAGTTCATTTCCTGCCCTATTTCTTTATCTCTTCTTCTCCCACTGCAACGTTCCTTCCCTAGCTGTCATGAAGATGTGTGATAATGTGGTAAACTGGAGCTGGATCCCCTTCCCTGCTCCTATCTTCCACTCCTAGTGCTGCCTTCCCAGGTCCTTTGGCACTTATCAGACGGGGGGGAGTAGAAGTAAAGGAAGTATCACGCTACGAGGCGAATGCCACCTTGACCCTTCCTATTTCAGTACGTCTTTAACTGTCAAGTATTAGACAAATACCTAATGGCTAGGAATGACTACTCAACCTCTTAACTTTGCAAAGGTTGAATACATGTAATTAAGTCTTTCTCTGAAGCACTTGATTTAAAATGGAACTTACTGCTCTCCCCAGACCTTCCTCGCTCCTGAAAACATGTTGCAAAATGTTGTTTCTCTTTCCCCTTTTTCCTTTCTGGGGGTTTCTAGACTCTCCTTGGCATTAGTTATGGTCCCAGTGCAAACTTGGTGAAGCGCAGAACCAGCCACGGAAGCATATTCAGTTTCCGACTCCGTGGCAGAGACACTGGCTCCGAAACAGATTTTGCCGATGATGAGATCAGCACTGCTGGGGAAAATGAAAGCCACCGGGGCTCTCTCTTAATTCCAAGATCTGGGAGGCGTCCGAGCGTGCAAAGTCAAGTGAGCCATAGTTCTCACCCTACTACTCCCAACTACACCCAGACGGGCAAAAGGAACAGCTCAGTGGATTGCAATGGTGTGGTTTCCCTGATAGGAGGAGGCACCGGGGCACTCAACCCAGACCCTACTTCTCCTGCAGGGTTACTGCTCCCCCCAGTTATTATGGAAAAACCTGGGACAGGCGACCTGGTGAGTACTTTATAACTTTTGTATGTGATTCACGCTCTTGTTTCCTTCTAAATGTTGTTGGAGTTTGCTGTAATTGATTTACACAATATGCAGTCTGCAGTGAGGAACCCAGACCCAGCATCCGAGGCAGGGTGGGAAGACAACGGGCTAACTCCCACAGCAACGGGCGTCTAGTGCTGCATAAGAGAGGTTCATGACTTCTGGTGAGACTTACTCTTCAGAGCTGGCTGGAGGCAAATACCTAAATCTTGGGTTTGATATGAATTTTCTTTTCCTGTAGGGACATTTTTTAAGTTGGTTTCTTTCGACATTTGAACATCTGACATTGTCCAGTGGCTAGAAAATGATGTTTTTAAAATGATTCAGTGTGAGTCTTACCATCTTGAGCCCGCATTTTCTCCCACTGGTTGCTATCTGTTTGCATCTAACCTCTGGTCTTCTGTATAGCTACTTGTGGAGGGCTGTTCTTACAGTCCAAAGGTAGTTCCCAGAAGGGTTTAGCATCCAGTTCAAATAACACCCAGGAAAGATGAGCAGATGATCAGCAGACTTCAAGCGTTTTCCAGATTGCCAGGATCTTTGTTGCAAAGCACCACTGCTGCAAAATATTTAATAAGGTCTTAAATAAAACTATTAAGACTGATACCATTAGGACCCAAGCAGGAATTCACTTGGAAAACCATGAGATGGTGTTTTGGAAATAGCTGCTACACAGGCAGGACAATTTGGACAGGTTGCCAGTTTGATATGGTGGGAATTTATCTCTTTTAATGTAGATAATCTACATTGGAGCTCATTATTCTCATCAGTCTTCAAAGCAACAGAGGTCTAGTCGGTACAGTCAGTGTGGGCAGGATTTCTTTCATCTTAGAGATCTAAAATGGGTCAGAATAATCTCTCGCCCTAAAAGTGCCTCTTTCTGTTCACTTTAACTACAAGGGGAGCCCAAGGTGAATAACTCTATATTGCGCATGTCTCAAGTCAGGTGAGATGAAACCCACTCAGAGTAACAAGGTGCCAAAAACGGGTTACATTAGTGGGGAAATAAGGAAATGTGATTCTAACATGTATTAGGCAAGGTATTTCCTGAAGAGAAAGGCGAGTGAGATGGATCCCAGCTGTGGTGTCAGATTATCAGTAAATTGAGAAGTAGCTTTTTTTTTTTCTCTAGAGCCAGGCAGCTTCTTCCCTTTTAAGCTTTGGATTGAATTTTTTTCCTCACCTATCCGGGTATTCCCTGTAGTCCTGAAAATAGACTCTCACACTGTATGAGAGAGGAGGGGCTGTGCTGCATGTGGGAAACTGGGTGGTGTGAAAATTATCTGTTTTGTTGACAGTTTTGAGGCTGTTGCTGCTTTTTCAGATGTTCACACCTTCGTTCATTTAGGACTTCGGTACTCCCATTTTTACTCTCTGCAGACAAGTAAGACCCGTCCTGAGAGCAGTCTCTAGGCAGCTGAGCAACAGAAACACTATTTGTAGACAGTGGAGTTTTATTGGACTTAGCTTGGTGCAAAGAAAGCTGTGCATTAAAGGAACTGTGGAAGAAAGAGTTTGCGCATCTGTTTGAAAAAAAAATCTGAACCGAAGTAGAAAGGCTTCAGCAGATGAGCAGTGGATGTCCCCCTTTTGTCTGTAAGGAAAGCAGCTCTGCGGGTGCTGAGGCTCTCCCAGCTGTCAGAAAAAGCTTAACAAAGCATGAGAGCACTCAACCTTTCACAGGCAATATTGGTATTTTACAGGATTGGGCCCTGAGGTGACAGGGAGGCTTTGAGCTCTGCTGGCATTTCTTTTCAATTGTCAGCTTCCTGCCTTTTAAAAAAAATGCATGTTGAAAATTAAATGGCCCGGGTGGGTGAGCTCGCTTGGCAGTTCCCTGGTCATCTAGGAAATAACACCCAGGCACTATAGTAACAGATGCTCGTTCAGTGATGCAATGTGAAGGATGTTGTGTCTTCTGCAAAGCAGGTTTGGTATCTAATCTATCCAGAAAATGTGAGCTGGAGTTAAAAGCTAATTGGCAAGAAGCCCATTGCTGTACAGATGTATTCGCTGCGGGAACCATAAGCGCTGGGCACAAACGTGCAGCCTCAGCTGTGGAGCACAGGCAAAAGGAAATAGCAAATCCAACACCTCAGCGTGCTCAGAGATAAATCAACATGCTTCTGAGCTTTGTGTTTGATTATTTTTGCCTTTTTCTTGTTAAAATTTGAAGTTGAGTTTGTTCTTTGTTAGCAGTTCCGGCTTCTTTTTATAGTCTCTTGAATGTTTTGGGGAGGCAAAAGAAAGATGTTGCAGCATGAAGTTGAAGTTACCTCATTAACCCCACTGACCCTGCTGTTGTTATTTATTTTGTACGAGTCTAAGCCCACGGTGAAAAAGGACCCACTTGTGCTATCTGTTGTATCTTCCCTGAACAAGAAACAAAGGACCAGTCTATGAAAAGCCATCACTGTAATATGCGTTAAGCCCTGACTTGCAGCTTTTTGAGGTGCAAGTGTGGCTTCGCTGATGTAAATGCAACCTCTGAGGTGATGGAGCTGACAAAACATGTTTTACAGCATTAGGTTTTGAAGGCATACTTGTTTAGGTCCCTCTGTGATGCTCAGTAGTATCAGATGAGCATAACACAGACCTGTCTGATTGCTACTGAGGGGGGAGACCGCTGAATTCTGGGGAAAGCTTGGAAAAGCCCTTCTGATTTAAAAGGCAGAGTAAACATCAAACAAGATCTGACCATCTCTGGTTTTGAGTTTCCAGCCTGCAGCCCTTAAGCAGACCATAGTTTCAGCAGATGATTTCAAACTGGGCCCTCCTAAGGTTTCTCAGGGAAAGCGCAAAAAGTCACTAGCCACATTTGAGAATTTTAGCCTGATCAGTTTTGGCAACATACAGCCTGAAGATTTTACCCCAGGCAAAGTAGTTGGGACCACGATGAACAACTTTCATGCCTTTGTGTTATTGCAACTGCTACCCCCTGTCCCAGCCAAGGGCTGTTTGCCCATGGCAATGGCTGTGGGTAGCAGCTGAGCTGACATGAAGGTACCCATGCTGCTTGTTCCCTTTCCCATGAGCGAGGCGGCTGCAGCAGATTATCCCACTATTCAGACTGGTGACTCAGAAGAGTGGTCTCCTGATACTTGGCTGAAGAAGAGCACGTAAGTTAAAAAAGCCAGTTTCAAATGCTCTTCAGTTGGCCCTGGCTGCTTGGCATGGAGGGTTGTGAGTATGCTGCTGTGAGAAACCAAGTGTGCTTCCACTTTTCATCTCCTCCCCCTAATCCCTAAATACAGCTAGTGAAACAGGAGAGATTTCCAATAATCTCAATGGATGATGCTTAGGCCCATCAGTCTTGTCAGCTGGGATAGTCTGACTGGTCAGCAGGCTTGCTGGCCATGAATGGCATGGTCCATGTGGAATGGAATCTGTCCATGCAATCACCAGGGGTTTCAGTGCACAGCCTGAGCAAGAGGAGGGACATCTTCTCCTCTGCAGGAATCCCATGTGTCTCTGCACACTTTGCTACACTCGTTGATGTTCCCATGCCACATAAGAGCACCCGCAAAGAGTGGTGGCGGCGTTGTTGGGGAGCTGCCCTTGGCTCTGCACTGCCCTGCAGTGTTCAAGCTAGGAAGCCCACTGAGGTCATATGAAGAGCAAAGTAGTGCAATATGGAAGTATGATCTGCAAACACCCTCCTCAAAGGTGGCTCTGGGTCAGGCAGTCTTCGCCTGGATGTGTTCAAGTCTGAGGGGTGCGGGGAGCTTGTCCCAGGAAACCCATGGTAAGTCCTAGTCACTCTCCGGGAAATCTCCAGTCTATCCTGCAGAGGACTGAATCAGGGCTGGTCCTGTTCTCCTACCAGCTTTCTTCAAGTGGTGCAGCTGCTGATTTCATCAAACTTACCCTAATGTAAATAAGACACAAGCAGGACCTGGTAACTATGCTTGAACTCCTTTTTTTTTTTTTTTTTCGCTTGTCCTGCGACTGAGAGGTTTGAAAAATGATACGTTTTTATGCCTCTGCTGATTGCTGGGCTAGGAGTTTGGGCTTTCGCCCTTTTTTAGTGAAGTAACTTACTTCAGGGCACACGACAAACTAAAGTTTCTGTGCATTCTTGTAGTATTTATTTGTAGCTATGTATCGCTCTGTTGTGTCTTGGTGTTTCTTAGTTATTTAAGAGGTCAGCAAGGTGTTGATCTGTTTGAACAGAATTGGATTAAGTTAATGAGCTGTTCTCTGGAGCTCAATTTATCCATGGGATCTGATGAGGATGAGTAAGATGTCACCTGTGGTTTTCAAGAATTTCTTGAAGGTTAAAAATATGTATGGCAGCATCCCCTCTTGCCTCCTAAAGTCAACTGGAGCCCTTTCTGTAACTCTGCAGGGATGTCACAGGGGTTTTTTGGTTTAGCCTGACATTCCAATTATTTTGGAGATTAGAAGTGGCAGAGAAATGGACATGGGACTGAGGAGGTGGTTGTTTGCAAGTGGGCAACTGGCTGTTAGCTGGTGGTCTCCATTGCTTCGTTCTCACTTGCTCACCAGAGCTTCCCATCAGCCCAGCAGCGGAGCAGGGCCACCCAGGACATGGCTTTGGGATGAGGAGCGAGGTGGAGGTTGGAGCTACCTGGGGTCTCCCTCTTGCACATACAACCTTTCCTGAATTTCCTCTTGGTTACACGTATTTTTTTTTCTTTTGGGAAACTAGAAATGCCGAATATTGCTAGCTTGACAGGAGTGAAAACTACTGGGGAATGAGCCCTTAAGAAAGGCCAGACTGCTTATCGAGGTGCCAAACTAAGGATTTAGAAGCTTGTCTTCAGATAAACTTTTTTGGTCTTTTTCATAAAAAAAAAAAAAAGACCTTGGCTTTTGTTCTCGCTAAGCATAAAACTGTTTTGCTGACCACATTGGTTTGAGCTTTTATTGTTGACCCTAAAACCGCCTCAAGATAAAATTTCTTTCTTCCCCTTTTTGCTTTGCCATGGGACTGGTGAAAAGGCAAAGCGTTAGCAGTTTCCATGTTCAGAAAAAGGTCAACAAAATAAGTCATCAAAAAATCGCCACCAAGAAGTCATTTGGATGAAAGCTAGCTAGCCCTCTGCCACTGTTGCACAGAGAGTTGTCACTATGGCTCTAGTTTCTCCTCATTTCAAACTTTGCTTTAGCACATCCTAAGCGTAAATCATTCAGATTTGACACAAATATTGCAAGCTGCTCCAGTTCACAGTGCATCTCTTTAAATAATCAAGTATCCACAAAATTAAATGCCTTCTTTTTAATGCTGTGCGCTATTATGATCACCTTCAATCTCATTAAATATTTGTGCTAGTGCCTTACTGGGTCCATTGTTCATGGTGTGGCCTGTCCACCTCTTTTTATGCTTGAAAAGATTTTTACTGTACAAGGAAAATTAAACCTGTCCCAGTTCCCAAATGTGGTCTTTAAAATTCTGCCATGTATAAGCCCATCTTCGCATAACAGTTTTGACATAATTCAGAACTGTAGGCACTCCGAAGAAAATAATTCTGCAATGTTATGCATCCTCATTTACATGTAAATTACTGAATAGTATATTTGTCCCTACAGAATTTAGCTAATCCAAAGGAGAAACATTTCCAGTCAATCAGGGAGCAACACAAATAATCTTGTCCTGCTGGAGGTGCCTGTGTTTAACTCCATTGTGATTTCTCATCTGGATCCTAAGGAGACTCCTTGCATAACTGTAGGGACTGTTCTTATTTTTGCTTCATTTCTATAGAAATATAAGTACAATGAACAACTCTATATATTCTCTTTGTAATGATCATAGCCTCTATGCTGCCTTGTTTGTCCAGTTCCTGGAACTGCTCTCTATCTCAGAGTGCAAAACCTGCCAGTTCCTTGCGTGACTATTAGCTAACTCTCTTCTAAAATAAATAATAAAAAAAACACCTCACATATCTATTCTTTACAAAGAACAAAAGCTCATAAACTTCCCTAAGTAACTTCAATATTTTTAAGCAATTCACCTGGATGGAAACTTTCTTTCCTGGAAAAAATGCTTTATAGTAAATTGCAAGCCGACTATGTGATAGATTTACTGCTCTATTGGTAAAGAGACCAAGTCCTCCTGCAAGAGCACAGGAGTATTCCTTACACCCCGACATTGCCTGCCAGACACTGTGTTCCGGCTCTGGGGATGAACCTCCGCTGTGTGCCCGCTGCCGAGCAGCAGGCTTTGGGCTCTGCCCTCCGGCGGGGGCACACGCAGCTGGACGGGTGGGTGGCTGTCACACACAGTAGCATTTGCTATGAACACAAGCCAGCAGCAAATTGCACCACCTCGCCCCTCCAGAGATGAAGGAAAAGAGCCATACACACGTCTCCTTCAGAAATACCCTTTTGCATGCGGAGGATGGCACATTGCAAACAGTCCCCTTGACTCCAGCAGGACTCCTGAAGTCTTGGGGACCGCTTCTCATGACGCAGGTGGCAGGATTGTGGATGCTGGGCTGGAAAGAAAAATAGAGTGATGTAAAAAACTTGTTGGGTTGAGAATATCACATCAAACCTAGAGAAAAAGTCAATTCCCTGCTGTTTTTTTTATGAAGGGTATGCCAAACCTGTTTAACTTGGACTTTTCATTTAGCCTGGTTTAACTGAATCAAAAGAAAGGAAGAATGAATCTCTGAATGTTTTTCCTTTGACTTTTTACCTCTGCAGTGAATTCTCTTTGCACCTGTGAGTAAAAGGTGGCTTTCAGATAAAGGCCGCCAACCCATAACTTCTGCACGCACTTCTGCATGCTTGAATAGGAATATAATATCTTTCCTGACAGTCAGAAAACTGGTACTTCTGGGGATGAGGTTGTCTAAAGGCATGTGACTGGTATGTGCTAAGCTTTGGGTCAGATGGGATGGGAAGAGTACAGTTTAAAGAGAGTTAGATGATCCAGAGGAATTTGAAATTTGAGGTTTTCCTATGGTTCATTCTACAGACAGAGGGAACTGGAGAGCTGGGGTTTTGTTTGGGTTGTTTTTTTTTTTCTTTTTCTTTGCTTTTACTTTTTTGGTTTATTCTACTGAGAAATTTGATTTTTATGTCCTTGCCTAGTTATTTCTTTTCAGTCTCATGTATTTGTTATGTACGCCAAATTGGTGCGAATGATTATGCAATTTTGTAGATGCTTTCTTCATTAATAAAACATCTGTTGTTTCTTCGTTTTTTATTGGATGTTTTTGAGGTGAAGGGAATCAAGCAAACTAACATATCTGAAATACTGTTCCTGGTTTCCCCAGTTCCTAAGCCAAGGATAGAATGTTTTCTTGTTATGTTGTGCACAAGTAGGAATCTCTTTGAATAGGTTCTGATTACACCTCTCCTTTTGAGATGACTGCGTCAGTGACTCAATGGACAATGAGCCAATTGTTTTAACAAAAGAGAACATTTTATTTAAAAAAAAAAAAAAGCCATTTTGAAGCATTACTGCTTTCCTGGCTTAGCTAATGTTTTATGTGCTTGCTTTAAAAGTCCTTACTCTTCTCTGGTCTTGCAGTGATTGGTATTTTTAACTGCAGTACTTTGAAGTGATCTGGGACCAGTATCCTGGCTATTTTCAGTGTCAACCCGTGGCCAAGTGGCTTTGTCCTTTGCAACCACCTGACAAGGGGATGTCCCCTGCCCTGAAGAGGTCACACTCCAGAAAGACAGCTCATAGAGCTTCAGCGTTTTTCTCCTGCCGTTCTCATGGAATTGCCTTTCTTGAAGAGCAGTTTTGATAGAGAAATGGCCAAGAGGAGGGATTCTGAGTCCCTCTGGGTGCATGTCCCAGGCACAGACAGCAGAGCTGTGAAGCTGCTGCCCATGGCAGGTCTCGGTTGGCATCCTGGGTGCTGCTCGGGGTGGTTAGGGCCATTTCAGACCCAAGTGATGAGAGAAAATCCAGAAGACTGAATCCAATTCCTGTAGCTCATTTGACTATGGAGAAGCAAAAGCAGCTACTCTGACATCTGTATAAACCAGAGGTTTCCATCTTCATAGGAATCTCTTCTCCTTTCACATTTCCTTGAGCTATATTGCAAGAGCCGTCAGGACCCATCTATCTAAAGTGCATCTCTCTTGCTTTCATGGTGTCTCGGAGCTCACAGTCTGTATTCTTGGAGGAGCAGGACAGGGGCTTTTAAAATATTTATTTTGGGAGACTGAGTGTCTTGACCAAGGAGGTCTGAGACAGAGAATGGTGTTGAACTTGGCTTTCCCAGATCCTTACACCTTAACCACCACGTTTTCTTCTACCTGTGGGAGAGCTGGAGGAGTAAAGCAAGAAGGATTTTTCTCCGTATGAAGTGGGAGCTTGTAATAATAAAAGTCTTAACATCTTGCTCCTGTGAGCTGACAATATAAAGTATTTAGCAGTGTGTCTCTGCAGTCCAGTGTTTCTGGCTGACTTCAGAAACCCAAGCCTTCAGAAAGCATAAAACTAATTTAAAATGAAACATTAATTAAAGACAGTTTGGGAGTTCTGTTTTTCTGGTATTTTAGTTCTTTGGGTGTTTGTGGGGTTTTTTTTTTAGCTTTTACTTGAGAAACATGAGAACTAGATAGTTTGGGTTATTTTTTATTTTTCCTGAGGAAAAAAGAAGCTGAGATTCTCTCCTAATTACAGAACTTCAGAATCCGTGACACCAAAGATCACCAGAATGACAATATGTTCCTGAGATTTGGCAGTGTTTCAGAACAAGAAAAAACATGTGTTGAGGAGTCGGTTTGCTTGGTATGATATCAGGGGCCTGTAATGGAGCTGTTACCCACACCCCTTTTCCTCTTCTAGCAATATAATTAAACAGTTAACACATTTCAGAAATAATGGAATAATTAATGTAATTAAGCAGGGCTTCTTTCACAAGCAAAGAGCATGGTAAAGCAGCACTGCTGTTTCTCCGGCATCAGAAGCGTCCTTTTATTTTCACCTGCATCTTTCACCTATTTACATGAAGGTAAAGGGCAGGGCAGTTTCCAAAATTGCTCAAAGTACCATTTTCAAAAGCAGTACCCCATCAGCGTGTGTCTAATTGGGAAATCAGTGAGCTTTGAACTTCTCAGATGGGAAAAACAGTGCTTAGGCAATTTTGAAAATGCTACCTCATATCTGCCTTGTTTTTATTCTGCTGATCCAATGTGTTCATTCAAGCAGACCTCTCCCTCGGACGAGGCAAGCAAGAAGCAGTTTTTAATGCCCCACCGCCCGTCGGTGGATCACTCGGACGAACCCTTTCAGAGGCAGAGGGCAGTGAGCGCTGTCAGCATCATCACCAGTGCCCTGGAAGGTAAGACGCTTCTTTAGTTCCCCAACTCAAAGCCATATGCCTGTTGACTGGCAGGAACAAAGCGACACAAAAGACCCTAATGTTAAACTCCCGTTGTTTTGCAAGAAGGCATTACAGATAGATATTGCAGCCCCTACAATATAGGTGAAGCTGTAATAGAAGGCAGTATAATCACTATCTTACCCATGGACTTGTAAAAATCCTGACAAAATGCTGGCCATCACAGTCAGACCTGGTAACGTTTTGTGCCCCCGTGACATTTGATTTACACAGGGCTAACTAAGATGCAGGGTAGTGGAGCACCAGACTGTCTGGGTGATTGTACATACATTTTTATCTCATCTCTCTGGAGATGATGCGAAGCCTGGCGTGTGCAGTCACCAGCTACATGCAGAACTTCCAAGTAGTGGATGAGGAAAGTCTCCTCCTTGCAGAGCAGCTACTGGGACACAACAGTATAAAAAAAACAATAAAAAATAAAACAATATAAAGTAGCAGAAAAAAAAGCAGTTGAGTCTAATTTTACTTTTCCTTTTGCAAATGTCTTTCAAAAACTATTAGATCTGTTGTGATTTCTAAAGGTCACCTGTTGTGGGGAAAGGATGTGGGTTCTTGATTGATTTAAACCATTTTAATGCCACATCACTACCAAAAGAGGACAGTCACACCTTTCTTCACCCCTTGCTGTGTTCCTGCAATTTGATTTGACTGTACAAGCAATTGGTTTTCAGCTGGATCAGCGAGCAGAACCAGCTCACCCAGAAGGTCCAGGAGCACAAAAGCTGGCAAAAGGACAGAGAAATTACATGTGGCTGAGAGGGATGAAACTACCCCTTTCAGCAGCAACCTGGACTTAAAGGGGCTTGTGTTGAGTGTGGAGCCTCAGAGAAGGGTCACACATCTGATGTGTGTCCATCATGAAGGTCCCAAAATTAGTAACAGTGAAATAAGCAGGGTTGGTTAGAAGTGATTATGAGGAGTATGGATATAGACAGATGTGTTCTTCTGGATTTACCTGGAAAATTAGGTCCATTAGGAAGTGACCGCCCCGAAGTCTTTATTACTTCAAGGTGGGTTTCCAAAAAAATGAAAAATTAGGATTTTGCGTTGAAATAGTTTGGGGTACGGATGCTTCTCACATAATTTTAGGCACTTACCTGTAAACCCCCTGTTTGGAGTCTGGAAAGACATAGTTATTTCTTGGGAGCAATTTGGTTTCCCAGAGATCTCAGAGCAGTATAGATGTTTGTGCAAAACCTGTGCACGGAGGACATCATCCGATATTTTGAAAGCTTGCTAGAAGACATCTAATACCGCTGTTCTGTTGTCCAATGAAGGAAAATGCACAGAGAATGCATCCTGGCTTAAGAGAGCAGGCTGTTTAGAAACTGATTGAAATAACAGCCTTGGCTGAAGTTTTCCTGTTATCAGTGCAGGTTCTAATTATATAGACTAAAACTGTTATGCAGCATTCCATGCCCATAAAGGAATCAGAAAAGGAAAGCATTAAGCAATTCCTCTAATCATTATCATTCAACCACTAACTGTCTTTTTTGGCTTTTCTTTTTCACTGTTTAACACAAATTATATGTATAAGGCTATTTCACTTCCTTTGTGCTCAAATAAAATGAACATATAAAAGTTGTATTTTAGGTAATATTTTACAAGCACCTTTAAAAACCATACTGGAGCTTTAGCAGCATTTTCAAACTGACTTATGCACTCTCCTGATTTTGTACGTGGGCCTTTCAGAAGAAAACAGATGCTTGATGCCTTTTTGGATGGCACATCAGGAACAGAAACCCTATTGATAACCAGTGATACTCTGGCTCTCAAGTGCTTAAATCAGCTCTAAATATTGGATTTAAGCTCTTTCATTTCTTAACCGCTTTAAAAGGTATTACTTAAGATACTTCTAAAATGGGGCCTGGGAATGAAAAAAATATTTTCCAATCTAAGTTAAATGAAGATAGTGTATTCTTATCCATTTGAACTTGCCAAAATGGAAAACAGAGTAAAAATCTGAGCCTATATATAATACTAGACTTTACATATTTAGATTCTTCATTTTTGCTTGTGACACTTCTAAAAGGCTATTACTTTCAGAATAGGTCACTGTCTGCTAAGTGCAGATCAACTGGCAAAAAACCCAAAGTGTGTAATTTGCCAGCCTCTTAGGACAGAAACATTTTTATCCTAAAAAAAAGTTTGGGTTAATGTAGGGGCCTTTCTCTATGTTATGAGTCATTTTAAGTGTTCTCTTGTCATATAACTCAGTGTGAATTGACTGTTACTTTACTGCTTGTGACTTAGAGCTTGAGGAATCACACCAGAAATGTCCTCCCTGCTGGAACCACTTTGCTGTTAAATTTCTCATTTGGGATTGCTGCCCCCTTTGGCTTTTAATCAAGAAATTTGTCAAGTTTGTGGTAATGGACCCATTTACCGACCTCACCATCACCCTTTGCATCGTGCTGAACACGTTCTTCATGGCCTTGGAGCATTATAAGATGACAAAGGAGTTTGACCACATGCTTTACATAGGCAATTTGGTAAGTGAACGTGAACTTGAAGTGCTACCTGAGGAGTCTGTTTCCTGCTTGTTAAGGTTTTGGCTGCAGCGTGGGAAGACCCCGTTTTGATACGCTGTCAGCATCGCTTTGCCTGTGACATGTCAAGAGAGTCCACGTAGTCACCTCTTTCTGGGGGTGAAGAGAAATAAATGAAGGGCGAGGGTCTATTTTTATTAAACTAACATATTATAATGTTATTAGTAGCCATTAAAGCCATGTTTTTGGGCTGTGCCTGGTAGGTTTCTAGTTTGTATCAGTTTAAGAAAATGAGGTAAGAGAAAGGTTAATGAGGTTTATTTGGGATTTCTTTTAAAGCAATGATAAGGCGTCAGTTCTTGGTGACTAATAGTGAATTTTAAGTTAAAAAAACCTACAGAAAAAAAAAAGGCCAGATCTTGGAAGGAAATAGAGTGGTGTTTGAGCGTATCTAGATATGTATGCGGGAAAGTGCCTATGGTACATTTCCTGTATGTCCCTCTATGTCCTGCTGTGCCTCCCCGCCTTGTCCAGCTGTGTGTGCTGGGTCCCAGGCAAACCCCAGGGCAGAGGGGACATGGAGCAAAGCATGGCTGATGCTTCGAGGGGAAACTCTTAATGTGCAAGCTGGAGCAGCCAGAGAGAGAGCTGCAAAGTAAGCAGCACTTCTCCGAGGAAAAGCAGAGTGACAGATCTACAGCCAAGCTGCAGGGACAGCAGAAAAGCCTTTCCAGAGGCGATATGGTACAATTTGTTAACCCAGGGGGCCACTAAAATTCTGCAGTTACTACAAAACGGAAGCTTTTTCTTTAATCATCTTTCTCTGTGTTTATGTTTAAAAGTTACTGTGGTTTACTGCTTTAAAACTTAATGTTTAAAACCCTTTTAATTTTAGAATAGTCTGTATTGGAAAAGGCACATGCCATCTAGCTATGGCGTGGTGGAATTGCCCCTAAAATCTATTGGTAGAAGCAGAGATATCCTATAGGATACCATAAGTAAATATGGAGTACCCTGGAACATGGATGCTGCCAAGTTTGAATTGGAGAAGCTCATAGCAGAGATGAGAAAAGCCCTTTATTTCTGTAAAACCGAAGGCTGCAGTATCTCCAAGTGGGATTCACCTTGCCTAACTTTAGGTATTTACAGCGTAGGAGTCTCTGTCGGAGCTGGTTGCCTTTGTCTCCCTTTAAAGTCACTGGAGAGCAATGGACAACTTTAAGGCACAATTAATGTGATGTTTTAAAGACATTTACTTTTGGATAAGGTGAACTGTGTCCTGGAGGCCGGTGACTGTAGTGACCATCAACTATAGTGGGAGTATGCAGAGACATTACAGATGTGATGTCTGCCTTTACTGAGAAGCATCCTATGCTGGCAGGTTTAGGTGGGTGGTAGCAACAACCAGACTTTTTGCATCAGTGCTAGAATATGTGGTACATCACATAGGGATTTTTTTCTTTACGCTGGTCCTTGTTGGGCCTCCTTGGGCAGGTTGAGGTTCTTCTCCTAGGCTGTGGGACCAGTTCCCTGTTTTTCAGCTGCTGTGTCTTGGCAAATCTCTTTCTGTTGTTGTGCTAAGCAAAAATCTGTTTGGGTCTCTCTTGCTCCAAACCCATGCTCTTGCCCTCTGTGGAAAGCAGTAGATAAAGGTAGCTCGGAAAGTCATCTCACAGGACTGCATCCAGCTCCACTTTGCAGCCAGCCTTCCTTATTGTTGCTCAACACTTTGTGGCTTTCTCAGATGACTTAAAAAAACTCCTTCAGACCTGGTATCCATCAGAGCAGGTGGCAATGCTGCTGTTTCCCCCTCTGGCACTCCGGATAGTAAATGTGTCTGCTCTTTGCTCTGCTTTTGGCAGATCAGCTTCTCCCTTTGCAGACCACAGGCAGTGAAACTTTAGCCCTTGGCATCCCTCCTGCCAACACGGCTCCTGCAGACCTGCTGGGGATGAGCGGGGCTGTGCCGGGTGCCAACGAGGAAATAGAGGCAACGAGCAGGGGGAGGAATTGCAAAGCAAAAAAAAAAAACCCCAAACAATTCCCTCACTGTGAGTTTCTCAGCACTGCCTAGAGCTATTTCTTCTCTTTGTGCTGAAGTGTAAAATAAGCAAAACAGCCTGCTAATATTTTTTGTAGCAGGCTGATGGCACGGGGCCCCCCTTCCCCTGAGATCCCAGGGTGGGTCTGTGAGAGGCCAGACCGTCCCAGCTCCCCCTCGCCAGCTTTTCTAAACCCCTGCATAACTGGATTGATTGCAAGTAGAGCAGGTCGGAGGAAAGTAATTTCCTTTTGGGGAGAATTTTGCAAAGTCATTTGTCATGAAAATTAACATTTTTTTGCAATCCCCTGTGAAAGGGAAGGGAGTCCCAGCCCCAGGGCAGGCTGCCAGGTGACTGCGTCCCCCAGGCCGCGGCCTGCCCGACCCCTCCTCTGCCCCCGCGCTGGCTGGCTGTCGGCTTCCCATTGCACCTAACCCTCTTTGAGTCATTATACTAGCATTAAACGGGGGGAAATATTAAAAAGGCTAGATCTTTGGCATTTTTTCCTCAAAACAAATGTTTCTGAGAGAAGTGAAAGAATGAAAAGTGGAATATGGATTCGCTTTCTCCGAGAGCGACTCTTCATCGGCTGCCAGTCGTTGGAGATCTCCCGCTCTGATCGTCCGCCTGCTTCATCCAGCACCGGCTCCCTTCGGACTCCTTTAGTTCGTCACTTACAGGAATCAACATTTTCAAATGCGATCAGAAGGCCTGACAAGCACATGTACATCTTTACGCGGTTCATCTGCCTATGCAGTGCCACCGCTTAAAAAATAGGTAGATAGAAGAAGATTTTCCCAGTTTTTGTTTTCCTTTACAAACTGAGATACCATTATGCAATATGAGAGCTTAAATAGCTGAAATGGTAGATAAAAGAATTTTTTTTAAGACAAAGTCCTCCAAATCAACAGTGGCATATTTAGCACCAGTGGGATGTTACGTTACTTGTTTTTTCAGCCTTTATAGTATTGAGGATCCAGCCTCTTGTACAAGCGCCGTCACCACGTACCGGCGATGTGACAACTGCCGTTTGAAATTCGTAGCTGGTACACGTACTTGATTCCTGATACCTTTAGGAAGGCTCAGACATTTTGCAATCATACTGTGACATTTCCTTCTCAGAAGGCTATTGATTAAAATGATTCAGGCAAAGAAAGTGATCCTCCTGAGTCATTTCTCAGCAAGATGGTTGCATAATGTACACAGCGTGGTATCATGGTTTTTAAGACAGTCCCCTGGATACAATTTCACGGACGTCCCGTTTTGTCTTGTTCTCCGTCCTGAGAGAAATTGGAGCATTCTGGTGGGAATCTTTGGTATCTCTGACCACCATGACTCAGGAATTGTTGACCAGTTAGAAATATGAGAAAGGTCATTGTGTTGGGTTCTTGGTATGAGAGGTGATAGAATGACAGTCCGGATTGTTGCAGTCCAAGGTATTATTTCCCTGATGAGAAAGAGAAGGTATTTTGTATAAGGAATTGTGTAAAATGACTGCTTGGAAGAATTCATTCCTGAAGCATTACAGAGTAAAGCCAAGCCTTCCTCAAATGCAGGCTATGATAATTTATTTTTATTCCTTAATTTCATAATTATATAATCTTAACTTTTCCCTTCCACATCTTAATGGGTTTCTCATCTCTGTTGCTCAGAGCTGATCAGTTTTGCTGGGATAATGCTGCAAATATTCAGCTTATTGGAAGGAAAATATTTCTCCTTGACTGTATGTTACTGATACGTGAGCTTTGGATTCCCCCCTCTTTTTTCACCCACACAGTGCATTAATGTTGATTGTTTCACGGGAAACCATGTGCTTTAATATACATGTACAATAGAGAATTTTTCAGAAACATAAAGCTCTGTGCAGCTCGTACTTGAACTTGGAATGAAAATAAAACAGTATATGAAGAACTTGATGCCCGCATTTTGTCATTTTAAGTTGACTGTAGCCTTGTGTTGTGCATTTAAACTGTTACTTAAGGAGGGCATACGGAAGGACAAGATCTGATTCTCCGAGATACTTTACAGGAATGTGTTAAAACTGAATTTGCTGTCAGCAGCCTTCCCTTCCCCTCTCCCTCTGCCTCATAGGTAATATTTATATGTTGTTGTAAAGAAAAATGTTCCAATTAGAAGTTCCACCATATGACATTTGAACTGGGTCATAAATAAGCAATGTGTTCCCACGATGCTGTGAAAAGAAAATTGCCGTGACTATTTGTAAAAAAAGACTAGGACTCAAATTAGAGTTTCTAATCACCTTCGCTGCCAGCAATAACCTCAGAATGACTGGAGGCTTGCGTTGCCCTGGTATTGATAATAATAACTAAATAAAAACGGATAATACAGCAGGTACACTACAACCCAAATACCCCTTTAACACTCCCATTCCATTCATTCGGGTTTCTCCACCAAAATGAATAGATTTATCCTTTATAAAAGGCACCTTTACACTTTCTTTTTTACCACTGGGATTATTCAGATGATGGAAGGAGATGGAAATGTATGTTCCAATCCAGAGCTGAACTCAGATGTCATTGTAAGTTTACAGCAGTATCAAATATTATTGTGAAAAGACTAGACAAAGTTGTAATAGCGATAAAGAATCAGCCATGAAAAATAAAGTATTTGCTTGTAAAATGATTTTGGCTTTCCGCTGTGTTCACCTGTATCAGTGGAAAGTCTGCAGGCAAGGAGGTATGCCTAAAAAGTTACTTTGACTTCATGTTTTCTTTCTGCAGGTCTTCACTGGGATTTTTACAGCAGAAATGATCTTCAAAGTAATTGCCCTTGACCCCTACTACTATTTTCAGCAGGGCTGGAATATTTTTGACAGCATAATTGTTATTCTAAGCCTGATGGAACTGGGTTTGTCCAGCATGGGAAACCTGTCTGTTTTACGCTCCTTTCGACTGGTAACGGTCTTATTCTGTTCTTACCCCTCTTCTTTTATTACATATAATTTCTGACATGAATGCAACCATTTCTTAAAAACGCATCTACCGATAAAGACTTTAATTGCTGCAAACTCCTGAACAGTACGTGACACTAATTATAGGCTGCGGGATAAATGGAATTGTTCCAGATTTACATCAGGGTAAATGAGAACATAATTTGATTCCTTCTAGCTGTGCCAGGTACTTGTAGCACACTTAAAATGTTTGAGTTCCAATTTGTAATAAAAATTTGCCATTTTATACCTGTACACCTGTTAGCATAGTCAGCAGATAATTGATAGCCCAAGAAATGCAAGAGCCAGTAACTTGTCATTTTAGAAGTTGTTATTCCTAAATTATGTTATAAACATGCCACCGTGCTTTTAAATGTTGTCTCTGAATTATTCACACAGTGATTTTTTTTTTTCTAGAACTGATCAGCATAACATAGCATCTGTCTTTCACGGGAACTCCTTAGCTGTCAGCTCCTTTGTTATGCACGGGATAGTGGTATTCTATTAATGAGACACTGTCGACATATTGGAACAGAAAAGTAGTTTCCTTGCCAGCCTGACATTTGTGTTGCACTTCATGTACCAGGATGTCCATGCTAATCATTTTGGCCATGATATGGCTTCACAACTTGGAAAGACCAGGAAAATAAGCCCTTATGGTTACATTTAGCAGAAGACTTTTTTTTTCCAAAATTCTCTGCCCTGCTCAGAAATGCAAATTTTTCACCGCTGCTGCTAGGTCCTGAGAGTCTCCTGTCAGTTTTTGAGCAATCCCTCTTCAATAGGGCTGAAATTAAACCTTCAGTTGAAAACACAGCACAAGGGCTAGGAACCATTTACATCCTTAAAATAGGTCTTAAGTGGGACGTGGGTTGTGCATAGGCTGCGTGATCCTCAGCACAGTGGTGATTTTCACCCTGGGAGCTAACAGCTAATAGCATCTGGCTGAGGCTTGCTCTGAAACACAGAGGAATTGCTTCTCTCTTTGTGGGATCGAACCCTAAACCCCTTCCCCCAGATGCCTGCCAGGCTATTTAATTTGAGGAGGAAAAGCAACGTAAAAGAAAATATTAAGACCTGGGATTTCCTCCTTCCATCCTCTCCCCACCATGATATTGGGAGAATGAGCCTCTAAAAGCACGTCTATCTAACAAGGCAGAGCACAGCTCTGGAAAGGTTAATTCTCATCCAAAAAGCCCAACTGATATTTTATTAATAGATGAAGTGAGGTTAACGGGAAGCATGGCTAAAATCACCTTGTACTGCACAAACTGTGGCATTTTAACGTCTTTCACGTGTTACCCACTTTAATAATTCATCGGCTGAAATGTCTGTTGCTTCTGTGAACTGACACTGTTGTTTATGTTTTGTTCACAGCTGAGAGTCTTCAAATTGGCAAAGTCCTGGCCGACCTTAAATACGCTCATTAAAATCATTGGTAATTCAGTGGGTGCCCTCGGTAACCTCACTCTTGTGCTGGCAATCATCGTCTTTATTTTTGCCGTGGTAGGAATGCAGCTTTTTGGGAAAAGCTACCTGGACAATGTGAAGAAGATAAGCACAACCGGCAATTTGCCACGGTGGCACATGAATGATTTCTTCCACTCGTTCCTCATCATCTTCCGAATTTTGTGTGGGGAGTGGATCGAGACCATGTGGGACTGCATGGAAGTAGCTGGGCAGCCGCTGTGCCTTCTTGTCTTCTTATTGGTCATGGTGATAGGAAACCTGGTGGTGAGTTCTCAAGATGTTTTTTTCTCCCTTTCCCAGTGGATGTGTGCAAATGTACCATTTTTTTATCCAGAAATGGCAAATCTCACATTGCCCCATGGCTTTAATTCGATGAACCAAGTTGGCACGCAGAGAAACTTGTTCATGTCCCAAGTACAAAATTGATAGCATTGCATTCCTAATTAGGAATGAAGACTTACTGTTTTTTGCAGAAGAACAGATAACGTTTTACTAGAAGAAAGGCATGTGGGCTGGTTATAATGATTTTATTTCTTAGGCCATTCATGGGGCTGAAGGGATTCCAGATCTCTTTTCTATACAGGAGTGAATATCACCTCAATGGTCACTGTATCGGGAGATATTTTTATTTCCCTTCATTTTTGGTCCAGAACACGTGAACCTTACAGCTAGCACAGTGTCTTTGAGTGGAGTTTCAAATGTCTTTAGCCTGCGTGTTCTAGGAAGCTGCAGGTTGTGTTTACAGTAATGTCACTTGCTCGCTTGCTTTTTTAATAGACTATCCCATAAGCATGGCTTACATAAGCTCTGAACCTATTAATACTGAATTGTATTTCCCTGTTGACATCTTATGGAGCGCTTTGCTGGCTTGCAGTCATTGTGGAAATGTTTCGCCTGTTCAGCTTACAGAGCATCTTTGACATTGTGGCTCTAATGGGCTTACTGTTTATGTAGTGAGTTGTTTAACAGTAGATGCTGCTATAAAAAATGTTGGGTTTTGCTACCGATTGCTTTTAGTGATTGTTTTGCTTTTAAGTACCCAATGTTTTGGTTCTCAGCTGCTGGGATAGAGAAGTTCTTGAAAGAGCTTGTAGAAAAACAGAACACATTGTTTTGTTTACATTAATTTATATTTTAACAGTTAGTTTTGCACTGAAAATATTGGTTGCAAGAGCAAATTATATTTTATAGGGGTTTTTTATAAAAGTCAAAATATTAAACTATGATTACTCAGACAGTGGCAGATTACTTATGTTTTTTTCCCTAATTTCCCGTTTCTATAGATTTTTCTTGGAACTAAATGTGATTAGAGGAGTTGGGGCAAATTATTACTTTCTGCATATCTTTTTGGGGAGTTTAGCCTGAGATCCAGAAAGTTAATCTCCCCCTGCCATTAAGCAATGGATTCTGTGTATGATAATGAAACCTGAAAATGATATGTGGTAAATTCTGGGGAAAATGTTAAAATCTGAAATATTTGTGGATTATTGAAAGATGTGAATTTGCAACATCTGATACCCTTAGATATTAGCATTCATCAGTGTGCATAAGTTCTGTTAAATATAAAATCTGATTCAGCAGAGATTGCGCTAACATTATCTACATATATTTAACCTTCAGTGCTCAAAAAAGACTGTCCCAAATGTAAAACCAGATATTGAAAACCTCCGTCAGCCCAGATAAGCTGAAGTTACTGGTCAGCTGAAAGCAAAAATGCTAGATTTATCCTTTTCAGCCAACAATTCTGTAAGCATGCAGCTATGACTGGTAAAAAGGAATTATTATTGTCTGTAGATCACTCAAAAAAAAAAAAGAGGAAATGATTCATAGGTGTGAAAAGAACAACAGGTTCTGAATCATGAGACTCATCCAGTGTCAACTGCGTTACACAGAGATTTCATGATGTTGAGTAGCAGGTAGAAAGAAGGTAATCTTATTCCTCTGACACCAGCAAAATTCTTGGTTTCTTTAGTGAGAGTGGATTGAATTCACAAACTCACTTATTTGCTGAACATCATCAGAGCCAAAAATGGTAGCTGAAAAGCACCACAAACCCTTTAAAATAAGACAACTTGAGCGCTAAATCTTTTACCTGTAACTGGGTTGCAATCTGTGCCAGCGGAGTTTCTCTTTTAACTTGTTGAGATCCTTGTTCCTCCTCTGCATTTCAAGAATCAGCTCTGATAAGAAAAATATTATCCTGAGGTTGTATCTCATTTGGACTCTAAATGCTTTCTTAGTCTCTGAAGGCATGGAGGAAATCCTGTCTCGGTTTTCCCTATGTAGCAGATCTGCATGCTCATCTAGATTAAATACTTTTATCTGTCACATAAGCCAGTACTTATGGTAGTGTTTGTGGTCACTTTCCGAACTGCAAGGCTAAGCATTACAGAACAGACCTGCTTTTTAACTACTGTAAAGTAATGGCTGCAGACTTGTGTTGGAGGAGTTGCAACCGCTGCGATTCTGTGGCACGTTCAGTGATTTGGCTTGCAGGTCTTACCGAGCCTCACTAACACAAATTCAAAGGAATGGTGGAAGAAAAGCAAGGGAAGTTAGTAAGTGCGCTGGGCAACTTCATGTTACAGAGCAGTCCAGCCGTTGAAAGGAATTTTAGTAAATCTTAAATCTTTGGTTTGTATTCGTATCTCCTGAAAATGTCTTGGACCAGTGCAGTGCCACGTGAAACTATGTTTACTGCTGGTCAACTGGTATTTGAGTCATCTTCAAACAACTTAACTTTACAGCATAGTTGGAAAATTAAGTGCTGTGCAACTGCCTTTTGCACAATAATACTGTGCTACTATTGTCAAAAGGCATTTTTAGAGTCATTGAAGCCACTTTGGAAGGTAAAGCCAAACCAGAGAGGTAATAAAATAGTTTCTACCTCATTTGTAAGAAAGAGCTTCTGAAATTGCTAACTAAACAATTATGCTTATTGTTAAGTTTTATAAAGGGCTTAACATATTTCTAATGTATGTTTATGTTACTGAGGTTAATAAGGAAAATCACCGAGACAGGAATTATTAAGATGATGTAGGGGAATTTGGGTAGCGAGGCAGTCCCTGGTGCCCCCTACTCTGGCGGGTCAGCCGATGCGAGAGTCGAGCGTAACACCAGCCACTTTGCAGGGGACAATCGCCTGTAATGGGTGCTAACAATGTGCATGAGTAAAACTGACACTTCAGTCACAGAAGGAACAACCTTCCAACCTCTTTGTGTGTGCATGACGTATGCTGGCCGAGTCACCCTTTTATTCTTCTCCCAGCCACCTGGATGAAGCCTGTTTTCTACCAGCTTCTCCTGAAATGCCACCAAGTGAAGGGCAACTTGACGCAGGGCAGAAATGCACTCACTGTCTTTGCTCATGCTCCGATTTGGCTGTGTATGACATCATAGCACCCAAAAAGTACCAGTTAGTGTTAACCCAAGCTAACAGCCGCAGCGCATTAACTCACCCTCAGGGCTGAGTTTCTGGACTGCCGTTGTCTCACCTCTGCCTGATTTACGTACATCCCCTTGTACTTCCACGGCACATACACCAATACTGCCATTCCCCAATCCACCGCAAACTGGTAATTCACTGCTGCATTTCCATGGTGGATTTTGTCTTCCGGGAGTCACAAACACGCCAAGATGTAGAGTCTGTAACCAGGGAAGTGACATCTTCAGAATTTTCCTGAAAGGTGAAGTATAAGTCTGCAAGTGCTCTTTTAGGATCAATCCTAGGCGCTTTTTTTTGTCTACTGTCCATGGAAATGCTATTCACTCAGGAAAATATTAATGACATTTTCTGAGAACACAAAGGTAGAAAGCACCACCAATTCCTAGGGTATCAGGCTATCCTGTAGGAAGAATTGCATAACCATTATCATTCAATTAATGCATGATGCATGGAATTATGAAATACAAAGTGTAAGGTCGTGCACTCAGCCCTGTTTAAGAATTTATGTTATGATCAAGTAGCTTACCAACAGAAAATGTTTGAGAGGATAATAAAAGTATGTGTATCAGTCACTGTGGACATCTACATCTGAGATAATTGCAAGGAGATGCTTTTGTAGTCAGATATGGTTAATGGAGTCTGTGAAGTCATAAAATATCTTACCCAAAAAGACATCTAAAATACATGAGATTAAATAGACCCTGAAAGTACTTATTTCTTTCCCTGAAGTCTTGGGAGGCAAACTCAGCTGTAGATATCCCCATGTACATACCACTCCGGCTGAGTGAGCCAGAGCTGTGTACCAAAGTACCAATACATTGCATCCATTAAAAAAGTAAATGAGATTCTAATACATACCAGGAAAGGTAATTACAGAGAAGAAAGGAGAGTATCAATGCTGTTCCACAGCGATCTGCTGTACTGGATATGCAATACACCCCATTAATGACTGATGCTCAAGAAAGATTAAATACTACTGGGAAAAGCACAGTATGGGAATATGAACTTGATGAGGGGAATGCAGAGCATGGGAGGAGAACAGTTTAAGTGTCAGGATACTGCTTATCCCAAAACAAAGGAGTATAAATCACTGCAGGTACCTGTAGGCTGGGATTGGAAAGGAGGTTTCTGACTGTCAGCGCAGTGAGGTTGTTCAGGAGGACTTTCCAGCACCACTGACTAGCCCCAAACCAGCAGTGTGTGACATGGAGCTTGATTAGTTTGTGAAGGAAACAACCCATGTTAGCAGGGGGCTTGACCTGGTGACCCAAGAGGACCTTCCAGACCTGTCTTCCTATGGTAATTTGAGTGCCTGGCAGCAAAGCTGCTCAGCACGGCTTGGATGAGATTTGAAGTGGCCTGCTTTGGTTAAATCCAATGGAAACTTTTCTCTGAAAAAGTCAGATATGCCTGGAGCCCGTCCTTTTATTCTGCTTCCACATCTCAGCAAAACTTAATGGATATTTTTTCTGTTTTAACACGGCCCATGATTGTGACACACAGAAATCTGGAAATGTCACATTCTTTGAAAAAAGAGGTTTGTCCCTCCTTACAATTCAGTGTAGGACAGTTCCTTGAAGAGATGCTCGGGGGGGGGGCGGGGGGGGGGGGCGTATTTGGCTGCCTGCCAGGTTAAACCACAACACAGAGACATGTCTCTGCAGCAGGGCAAAAAAGACAGAAATCAAGTTACGGGGAATGTGAGCTATGCATAACTTCTTATCAACACGTCCTTCCTCAAGAGTCTCCTGTCCTACCACTAAAAGGTTGTCCTGAGCACCACCAATGCAACCTGGATAGGAATAAATGTCTTAGAAGGAGGAGAAGGGTGCGATGGATGAAGGGCCATTTAGCACAGATCTTGGCCTGATAGATGTGCAAGAGAGAGATTTGGGATGGGGAGGATTGTTTGGGTGGGGAAGAGAAGTGACATAGACGTATGGAGTCATTTAAAAGACATGTAGATGTGGTGCTTAGGGACATGGTTTAGTGGTGGACTTGGCAGTGTTAGGTTAACAGTTGGACTCGGTGATCTTAAAGGTCCTTTCCAACCTAAATGATATTATGATTCTATGTGTGAAGCTTAGTCTACGGGAAGAAATTCATAGCAATTTCCTATCCTGAATCACTTTCCTAAGTGGCAGACCCTAAGTAACGTAAGGAGTCATTGGATCCCATATGGCTATGTAATATTTACTAGCTGTGGCTGTAATCTAACGGTTAGGCAAAGTCACTAAGTCTATGTGTGCCTGCAAATTTTTGTCTATTCAGATCAATTGTTTTGTTTTCTGCCTTTTTTTTTAACATTAAGAACAAAGTAAAGGCATGTGATAAATGTTTAATTCTGATTAGCTTTGTTTGTTTTGGTTTTTTTTTTTGCTTTGTTTGCTAATGTTGCCTTTAATTTGGTGTTTACAGTCAAGCAAACAACAAGAGCCTCAAAAAGGAGGTAGCTGTGGTGTGTAGTGTACAAACGTGTAAGTCGGGGCTATTATTTGGATTGTATGGTCTTCAGCATGTTTCTGTATAAAACCATTTCCTAGAGTTAATAACTGAGTGTTACCACCTGAGCACCATGATTTCTAATTGAGGAACATAAGAGGGAGTGTATATGGCCACTGTGTAGGCAGACTGGTAGCCCATCCTGGGGGTATCCATCAGCTGGCCAACTGTATGGGTGTAACAAGCGTTTCACAGGCAAGGGACTATCCCAGCTGGAAGTTTGTGGTCAGCACAGGGTATAAAGAAGTTTAATAATATGGAGCAAGATGATCTTTTCCATTTGTCCTCAGTGCCATAAAATGTTCCTGGGCACATTTAATTTATTAGTGTAGAAGTAGCCATAAAGTCCTGTCTCACCCAATACTGATACATCTCCATCACTGCAAATTTCTCAGCAGATCACAGCCAGGCTTGAAAGAGGTTTATGGTAATGTGTCAGATTTTCTCTTTGTTTCAATGAAATGGATATAGAGAACTATCACTGTCCCTTGTGGTAAAATCATAAGTAATAGCAAAATAGCTAGGCATCTAACAGGCCTAGGTAAAAGTGAATTACAATTTTACATTTCAAGAGCTCAGACAGCAAAAGCGTATTATGATGGTCAAAGAAGGTCTTCAGATGAGACTTGCATTTCTGCCTGACATGAAGGGACTGTCACTGAGGGAAGCTACATCAAGACTCTGGCATTTTTAAAAGACATGAAGCATTACACCAAGGGTTTTCAAGACCATGAAACTTTTTACAGGGTGATTAAGTGTTGCTTTACCCCAAAGGAATGAGGCCTCATTCATTAAGATTTCTTGTGCCAATAAACAAATGAAAATGGAACACTAATTGCATATGGTAGCACATCTCCAGCTCTCTCTTTATTTTCTTTTCAAATTATATACAAATCTAGAACTACCGAAGCCCCATTTTCGTGGTTTTTACTCTCTATCCCTAGAGAAATGTACAACTCAAGAGCTGCAGACAGACTCACTGCCCTGAATCAAGTGAATTATTTTTGCATTTAATGACAAACATGTTCTTATTCACGGGGGCCACTGAAGACATCCACTCTGTGAATAAAGGTTAATCTCCTTGGAGGGAAATGTAGTATTTATATTACATCTGATGATTAATATAAATGATCTGGAGTTTTAAAATATTGTGTGCCTTCTAATTGCAAATACTAGGTTAGATCTGCTTGCTGGAAATTAAAGCAAGTTTGGGGAGAAGGTATTACAAGCCCAAGTTACAACATTTTAGGTTTTATTTTTTAAATTTGCAAATGACAGTAGAGGTCTGCTCTTCAAGCTTTGTACTTCTACCACCAAGTAGGTACTCTCCTTAGGGCCCGCGGCCCACCAGTTCCACTTCTTGCCAAATGGAAGGAAGAGGGAATAAGATGCAACTATATAAAGCTGGGGAAGAACAGTGTTTTTCAAGGAAATGTGCATCCACAAGAGCTTCAAAGAGAGGTTCATGTTGTCCCAAGTCTTGCATGAGCACTGCCTTCCCTCCGCTCTCTCTGCAGCCCCATGTTTGTGTCCTGGATGCCGTTGTTCACCTTATCTGCTCTTTCAGCAGCTCCCAACATTCTGGAAATGTGCATTTGTGGTTTGGTTACATCAGCTGAGAAGGCCACTAGACAAACAGGCGAGAATAGGCATGTCAGTAACAGTCATCGTCAAGACACACAAAATCTGCACATCGGCAAGCGGAGTGTGTGTGGGGCGTCGTGGAGGAGGAGCACTCATCAGAAAGCTGCAGGAGCCATAACGAGAGTTGGAGGAATCCTGGAGGTGGGGGCTGGAGAGTTAGAGGGTCTGGAAGAAGCCAGGGAGCCCAAGGGATCATTAGCGAGAAGTGGAAGTGTCACTTCAGTCTGTCTCATCAACTCGTACACTTATATAAGGGAGGCGAATTTTCTTTCTCGAGTCACGTGCAGCTTTGCAGAAGAGCAGCCCAGAATACATGAATAAGCACATTTGGGGACACAAGCAAAATAGAGTCAAAACAACTGTCAGCATGTTACCATCCTTTTTGCTTCCACCGATGTATGCTTATGGCTGGCAGCAGGTACATTTATTGTGATACCGGAGAATTCAAATCTCAGAGGAAAGTAGCTAAACCCCAGCATATTTCCCAGCTTCTCCCTTCATATTTTTCATGCCAGGTACCTGCATAGTCCATGTGTCCCAAAGCAATTTTTGCTATTTGTATTCCCCATTATCCATCCTTGCTTGAGCAGTGTCTGGGAAGCGGAGCACTCAGACAGCTGATGCTTTTAAGCAAACATCTGGCTATATCTACTTAAGTATTAAACATCCTCAAGAGTAATGAAAGGTCCACCAGAAAGAGATAGCATCATGTGATGAATCAAAAAGATAAATCCTAACACCAACCATCAATCAGTTGCCTCTGATGACTCCTAGAAGTGATGGAAAGCTTGCATCCTCCTAAGGGTCACTTTAAAGACAAACCTTTTGCCTAAGACTCCAGGCTTTAAAAATTGTGTCATTTATCAGTGCCCACATAAATAAATATTATTTATTTTATTGAGCAGATATATCCCACCCTCATGTGTAACACCAGATGCTGGTGTTAAAAAGTCTGGGGAAATTAACCTCAGGATATTTATGATGGACCATCAAAGACTGCTGGGTTTCAAAAATGACATTGTATGGAAGATTAAGTAGAGTCCATTCAAAGCTGGGAAGTATAGGGCTGCTTTGCCCAGGAGATGTAAGGGAAATGCACCTGAGAACAGATGGGAGGAGAAACGACTTTCAAAATGTACTCCTAAAAAGTAATCTGCTTCCATCACTCCAGATTTATGAGTTTCTGTATCCTGCCACAGGCTCAGTTGTTTTTTCTGAAGAGTTGAATCTTGGCACTTGGTGACTGAATCCAAGCACACATGTTGTATTAGGCGACAAGTGTGTTAAATTCTTGTGTTCAAGGTACTATATGGTGTCCATGTTGAATATATACTAAAATCTGCCAGTTTTTTCCCTGCAACATCCATCCACATGAAGGTAGATCTTTCTAAATACAAATAGCCAAAATCCTAATAAAAGTTGGCGTACAGAAGAGGAGCGAGCTTTTGCTTCTGATGCAGCTCAAAGGAGGCTAAAACCAAAAACTGGACTAAGGCTCTTTTTTCATCTGTGAAATAAGGAATTCCCAAAAGCAATAATTCAAACCAGAGTCATTGATGGGCTGTGACAGATTTTGGCACTTGGTGCAGATTTTCATCGGTAGCATTATAAATATTGCTTCTTGATCTATAAATGTGTCACTGCGATGTATCAGAGAGGAATAGAAACAGATAATGTTAGTGCTCTTCAGGGAGTATGAAACTATCTCTCATTAACCTTCATGGGTGTGAGACTTAGTAGAAATACAGAGGAAGAAGAATGCTAATATATTAGTTCAATTAACCTGCCCCTTGGAAACCATCCTTATGCCTTTTGTCCTAATTGTCTTTCCAAGTCAGAGATATTTCTCTAAAAATATTGCTTAAACATTGACTCCATTATATGAACTGCTGACAAGATGAAATATTTTTAATAGGATCCACCATTTATATATGTACATATATATATTTTATTTGTGAAGATGATACTAGTGGTTTGCTTGTTGAGATTTGGTTGTAGTCCAGGGATTGAAGAGGAGCTGAGTTTTCAAAATAAAAACTGCAGCCCTGTTAATAAAAGTAGACATCAGAAGGTGTACTACATCTGTCCTTGGTTAATAGCCTAAGTAGGGTTTTGTCAGTGGTTAAGTTCTTGCTAATAGCTGGGTAGTTATTAAAAATCTAGAAGACACTGAGTCAAATTTAATTGGACAAGAGTGTGCAAAGGTAGGTACAAATAAATGTGTCTCTTTTTATTAATGTCACTATTAATTTATCAATGTGCGAGTTGTCTGGATGTCATTGAAAGTGTAATGACAAGAGAATTCTTCCCAGCATGTGTTGAGGGAAGGGCAAGGTTTTAATATTAAAATAGACCAGGTGGTACAAATTTAATATATTATTCATTATTCCTAAACATCTTATACTTTTGTTTAAAAAAAAAAATCAGTTAAAAATATTATTTTTCCCCATCAAAACTAAGCAGTGAGTAGTTCATTCTAACAGTTGCCTCTAGAAACAGCTTATTAAAAGGGATATGTGAAACAATCAGCTAGTCGTGACAGCCTTAACCTTCTTAGGAGGTGTATGATATTTAAAAGAGACTGGAATTTATCTTTTCCATGTACAGTGCATATTCATATCTGCGTTTCTCCACCTAGCACGTACGTGGCAACATGGTCTGTGGCTTCCCAAGGAAATATGCTGAAGAATACATTGGGAAACTAAATGTAGTACACAGGATTAGATGCCAGTTTCCTGCCTTTTTGGGTCTTATTGAACAGTAAGAAGTTCCTGCGGTCAAAGAGGTCCTGACCTTGGTCTTCTGCTACCATTCCACATTTCTTCCTGTTCCCCAAAAGCCAGCTTGGTTGGCTCTTACTCTGTTAAACTTCTCTAAATCCAATAAAACCACTGGCCCACATTTGCCGAGGAGAATCTCCAAAGATATGGATCTACTCCATTGATTTGGTATTACTGCAAAAGGTGCAAAGGAAGGGAAAATCGGACCTGTTGTTTTTTCATCCCTCTTAATATTTTTATTCCTTTGTTGCTATTTAAGTCTCTTTTAAGTCTCTTTAAGTCTCTTAGGTCTCATGCTTTGAGCAAATCTCCTCCTCTTTCAACATTGCTTTGGCTTTCTGCCTTTCATGACATCTTCTTGCAAGCTCCATCTCATTGTGCATCTTGACTTCACCCTTCCCAAGGGTTCCCACCCTTACCAATGCACAAGCAAATTCCAAGCCTCTGTTCTGAAGCCATTGGAAATTCTTGTAATTATTTCAATGCAAAAGTGGTTTTATTTTTTGCCCAAGCCAATTCTTGGGTCATAGTCATCTTTTCTCGGGAAAAGAGTACATGCTAACTGATCTTAGGGTTTGAATTGAAGTATACTTTTCCATGCTGAATTTTCATGGAGATGAAGAGAGGCACTTGCATTTGTCTTTGGGGATGGACATTTTTCAAGCAGCTCTACTCTCAGTTTGTCCCCTTTCCCCTGTTTGCTGCCTCCTCCCCACCACCAGTTCCCTTCTATTTCTGGCCCCCCTCACTCATTTGTTGCAACCGCACAACTAAGAGCACTCTCATGCTCCTTGTGCTACAAACTTCTTTGTATGGGTGTTTCTTCCAGAAGGACTTCCGTGTCCCTTCTCCTCTCCTGTAATTGTCTTGTCTTCCACATTTAGATGTCATGCCATCCCATTTCTGAGAGATTCAGCAAGTGCAAAATGCCTCCTGATGTCTCTCTGCTTGAAAACACAGACAGGTGGCTGCATCTATAAACTGGCAAGGGCATGAACTCAAATATTATGAGTGTCCCTCCTCTGACTTGGTAGGACATTCCCTGGCCACCCCATCCCAGCTGGTGCCTGGGCATTCAGGAGACAGCCCTGGCTGGGGGCAGCAGCCACGAAGCAATCCTGCCTGGGGGAAGAGCAGGGAAGGGAGGTCAGCTGCTTACCCTCAGGGATGGAGAACAGGCCTTGGCTTGTCTTTGTTTACTATTGCAGATGTAATTTTTAGATCATAAAATGGACTAGCTGCCTAGCTCTCGGTTCCTTTCTTCTCTCTAGCAGACTGGCAGTGAGCATAAACTCATAAAAAAGCTCTTATGGACAACTTACACCACTGATTTTCTCCTTTGCTTCCCCAATTTTATGTCTGTCTTGCACTAAAGAAGATTTTGAGCAACCCAGTTGCTGGGATTTCAGCCGGGCACACAGAATACAATTAATAAATAAAATAATTTTCAAATTTCCACATCAGCAAAATACCTTTATATTTCCTGATATAAGAAGGTTGTCAAAGATGAGGTCATCATGCCTGGAACGAAGAGCTTGCTTTGATCATGCGGTTGAGCACAGACTTGATTTGAAGGATGCCGGTAGCCAGTCCTCCACAAAGTGTTTTTCTCATGTTTTTAGTAATGCTTCTCTGCAAAACACAGCTCAGAACCAGCTTTATCCTGTAGACATACACTGCAGGAAGAAAGGACATCCACTGCCTTCCCTTTCTTGCAAAAGAAGAAGGATATCTCTCTGGGGCTTTAGGAAGCTCTAAGAAACCTGCAGAAGTCGCCACAGCTAAGCCAGAGAACAAAGGGGACGGGCTGCTGACTGGTGGCACCATGGGAACGGGGAGCAGATGATGGCAGAGGAAATGGGTCACTTTTTAGGACAGCAGTGAAGCATGTGTGTCACCACCTCCTGCCTTGCAAATACAGGGTGGCTCTCGTTTTGGAGACGTAACTGGCATCACTGCTGGTAAACCCTCCTGCCCGGTTTCTTTAATGAAAGATAGGGGTTTGTCCCACTTTTGAGTCATCGGTCTTCTCCAGCAGAAGTATGTGAAAGCTGCAAGCCCAGCCGTGTGCTGTGAAGGCAGGAGATTTCGTACTGTGCAAAATTACTAGTAGAAATCTATTTCTAAGGCCACGAAAATGATCAGGGGGATGGAACACCTCTCCTATGAAGAAAGGCTGAGAGAGTTGGGGTTATTCAGCCTGGAGAAGAGAAGGCTCCGCGGAGACCTTATTGCAGCCTTTCAGTACTTAAAGGGGGCTTATAAGAAAGATAGCGACAAACATTTTAGCAGGGCCTGTTGTGACAGAACAAGGGGGAATGGTTTTAAAGTAAAAGAGGGTAGATTTAGACTAGGTATAAGGAAGAAATTTTTTACAATGAGGATGGTGAAACACTGGCACAGGTTGCCCAGAGAGGTGGTAGATGCCCCATCCCTGGAAACATTCAAGGTCAGGTTGGACAGGACTCTGAGCAGCCTGATCTAGTTGAAGATGTCCCTGCCCACAGCAGGGGGGTTGGTCTAGATGACCTTTAAAGGTCCCTTCCAACTCAAACTGTTCTATGATTCTATAATTCTATTTCATAGCTTTCCTGAAAGAGGCCCACCTGGCTGGCAGACAGCTCAGCTCTGTCACTCTGTTCTGCTCTCTCAGGAATCTGCACTTGCAAAATGCAAAAAATCAGAACCTCCTTACACCCCCCAAATTCACTAAATAGGCATCCTTTTCACATTTCCCTTAATAGGAAAGTGTGATTGCATCATGGAGTCCAAGTTATAATATCAAACCTGGGAAGTGGCTTAGATAATAACTGTTAAAGGAAATAGTGTTCCCCTCCCTATTAAAAAAAAAAAAAAAAAAAAAGAAAAGCTAGTATTAATTATTTCTTGACTCTCTGATTTAATTGTCTAGTCTCTGGGCCTACCCTCATATTAATTTTGCTTTGGTGTAATATATTCGATGCAGGGAAGTCGTTCCTTACTGTGGCCATTTTCACTGGCTTTCTTTCTCTGCTATTCTGTTTCCAGGGTTTTTTTTATCCTTTTGGTTCGCTGTGGCTTACCTTTCCCCAGCTATTTTCTGCCATGTGTGAATGGGAATTACCTCTTTCTCTTGATCTCCAGTCCTGAGTGCCCAAGGAACATGATGTGCTGGAGATGACTGAGTGCAAATCTTAACACAGTCTTTGGTCATGGCTGGGTGTCCCCCTTTCCAGGGAGGTGTAGGATCTGAATTTTAAAGGGATGACTCCAGGGATCCCACTCTGCCTTGACCAGGCAGTGTCTTCCACGTGAGCCCAGCCAGGCAGGGTTAGGGCTGGGGTGGTCTCTGGGTAAAAACCGCAGAGCTTCAACTTCCAAAATTAGTTGGGTTTTTTTTTGTGTGTGTCTAGTCATTGTATAATAATTGGTAGAGCAGCTGATGAGGTGGTGTTTGCATATGAGTAGTGAAAATATTCCAGGGATAATATGGGTGTTTCTCACCTATCGTCACTCCTTGCTGGGAGCAGCAATAGCAAAGACTCTCAAATGTGTGCAGTCAGTCCAAGCCTCTGCAGTCTGTCTTGCTCTCTAATTGTCTTGACATCCTCATTACCATGACAGCTAAACAATTCTGTTGACTAAGCACAAAGGTAATTGTCTCTTGGTTTGTAATCAACAAACTTTCCGTAGTTTTCCTTATGCTTTTGGGGTAGTTGAGCCTTTAACATTGCAAACACAGCTATCTTGCTGGGAGAGATTTACAACTGGACTTGTCCAATAGCACTGTTTGTCTGTCTAGACAGTGGTTTGAGAAGTCCACAGCAGCTCTGACGGAGCTCTTGCTATGCTGGTGAATTAGTGTTGTTCTGATATCTGATGAAAAACCTGTGGGAACATGTTTGCTTTTACACTGTGGCTTTAGTAGTGGAAAGAATATATCTGCCTTTACTCACCATCCCACCCTCCTCTCTCAAATCAGACTTGGAGAATAAGATTTTCAGATCAGGAAGCACTTGGTTTCCAGAGACTCGTCTTCTGATATTTCTAAAAGACTTACTTTCAAAAAACACTGAAAGTAATCAGCTAAAATGAAGAAAAATCTAAATTCAATTCAGTAGTTCTTGAGCAGCACTTGAAGTGGTACAGTTTGTGTGCACGTTTATACCCACGTAGGTAGATAACAAATGAAAAAGACTTGGCAACGTGAGGGATCCATCAGGTCATGGTACGAAGTGTCATGTGTGCCTCAAATCTTGGGGACAAGGACATAGGTCCCCTTGTACTGCCTGCTTTCGGGGTGCTGCAGAGACTGGCTGGGGGAGAGGAGAAGCAGAGGACCGGTGGCTGGTCCTTGCGAGATGGGAGCTGGGGAAGCGCCAGCCTCCCCTCCCAGTTCAGCCTCCCTCTCTGGAGAGGTGTTTTCATCGTGTGGTCCGGCGTGTCAGACTAGCAGCAAGAGCAGTGTTGACGTGGTGCCCTTTGCCTGCCTCCCCGTCTCAATAGGGTGTACCCATGCCGGGTCTGACATACCCCAGTGCTAGTGCGGCTTTATAGCTCCACTGAAAGCAGGGAGGGTTGAATGGCAGCTTAAAATGACCTCAAAAAACTCCTACGTGACACAAACGTGCTGCGAAGTGTAATTAATGGGCTTAATCTACCCTTCCATTACTCAAGGAGATTTACTCCTATGTAAAGTGGCAAGAACAGCACCGAGGAATCTGTCCCATTAATTATACAAACCCCTTTAAACTCTGAAGTGAGAAATAGGGTGACCGTTCCCCCCACCCATGCACACACCATCAAACGCGGGTGAGCAGAGCTGCCGTCCAGCATCGCTTCTCTGCCTTGTACTGCTTAAAGACAGCCAGCTGCACAAGAGACTACTGAAACTGTGGGGAAATGGAATGTCAATACCCAAAGTGGAGAACGGTCAGCAAAACTCTTAGCCTTATGGTAAATACCACAAAAAGACTAGTGGAATGGAGGAAACATTCATCTCACCTGGTTTCTAGAGTCTACTGTGCAGATAGCTACAGCTGTATCAGCCACCCTACCTATTCTTCACAGTCAACGGAGAGAAAGGGCATTTTTACTCCTTCGTTTCATCTCACCTGGTGCAGCCACCAGTTTTAGGATGGGACACGTTGGACCCAAGCTCCTCTGACCATATGGATTGGATCTAGCCTGTCTACAAAGGGAACCCTAGATGCCTTCGACTCCCCTAAAGGGAGTGTGAGTGCCAGCCGTGCCCCAGGGCTGTGTTTTTCAAGCAGACTGTCTGCAAGCGCTATTCTGCACAGGCAGGGGAAATGCACATGGTAGCTGAGAGGCTAGGGGAAAAATCAGGCCTTGTTGTCTTCTTTCTTCGGGAAAATGGAAATCATTCACATTAAATCACTTTGTATTTGCATATCAGAGAATTATTCCTACCATATTACTTCCATTTTTCTTTCCTGTGGAGACCATCTGCTCTTATGACCATCATAAAGTAGTTTAGGAATCTTACATGGGAAATAAGCTGAATTTGGCGCATTATTTTTATAAATTTTCTTTTTATATTATTATATTTATTTACATTATTATTTATAGTTAACAGATAAACTAGTTATTTCACTGAACAGATTAGCATGGAGTTGATAAGAAAAAATTCCTGTTGCAACAAACAGGTACTATAGTGCCCCACAAACCTCTCATCTACAACTGCTAGCCTGTAGGATCAAACACAGTCCTGCGAACACATACGCTTACAAAGTTGTATGGCTGCTAGGCAGGAAATCCATATCCCCATTTCCATGTGTTTTCCTAGCTGATATTGGGCAAGAAACATGAAGGAGATCAATCCTGCTCCAACCTGTATTCTCTCCCACCTGCCCTTGGCCACAAGGATCTCGTGCCATACTTGTGGTATCATGATGATTTTGACAGCAAGAAACTGAGGTATCTCGAGAATGGGATTATGAGATTGACAGGATAAAGAGAAACTGGACTGGGAGGATATAAGCCTCTTATCCAAGCACAAATAGCTGAAATAATAGAAAAGGGAATATGTAAATTGCTTTTTGCAGGAGTACTCTCTCTTGGTAAACTTTGCCCTGGGATGAAAATGTACAAAGGACTAGAAAATACACTTCCAAGAAAAGAAATAATGCTCCAGTAGTGGAGAGATGGACTAGATGACCTATTACTGCAGGTCTCTGGCTTAATCTTAGATCTCACACTTCCTTGATACAGTGAAAGCCCCTTTATGAGCAGTTTTTCTTTGCAGCTTCATGGATTTTGCTACAGTAAACAAAATAAAATAATTGGTACATACTGTATTAGGCTTGCTAAAAGTCATCACGGTTTCCAAAGAGAAAACTGCATCTTTCCCATCTGTGCTAGCCAAAGAACAGTGCAGATGTCCACTGCCATCAGAAAACAAACAGGAAGGAAGAAAATCAGTTTCTTCCACTGGTCAGAGAGTGCCTGAAGAGCTTCTTGCTGGTCTGTGTCTAACAGGCACTGCTGGAGAAGTGAGTTGGAGTAGGTTGAAGTCTATAAGTCCCGTTTTATCCACAGAAAAAGTGTTAGATGAGCAGTTGATGATCCTGGCAGGTACCTCACCATGCTGCTCTGCCTGGGCTTTTCTATGCAGCTGAGTGACAGCAATGACAATGTGCTGCTACAGGGATACAATTTATTTTAACTGCTTTCTTTTTTGCATGACAAAATTCACTGATGGGGCATGTTTTTCTCTGTTGTTATAGAAAAATCTGTTTAGCTGGCTCCTAGGAGATTCCTCTTCCACAGGGAAGACCCTCAGGTGATGCAGGTCCCTCACAGGTGCCCTCAGCTGTCCTTCCTATCCTCCCATCTCCTGCAGTGGAGATGACGGTACACATCTGCAGTCCGAGTATCTTCAGTTGTTTGAAGGCTCCTGTGGGCTTACAAGCAACCAAGTGCTCATGAGAGCAGCTCCTGACCTGCTCTGCTTTATGAACCTCCAGCCTGAAAAGGTGATCCCATCTCTAACTCCAGCCTACTAGGATTCGTCCTTTGTGGTCTGGGCAGATGAGAACATCTGGTCTTAGTTGCTGCTCAGTGTGAAGTTCATTAAACTTCATGCACAGGAAAGGACCAGGGATTTGAAAATCAAACTCCCTTGTTTTGTTGGCAGTATGCGGTCAAGACAGATCCCTCTACAGGAAAAGCCACATGGGTGAACTCATATTAGATCCTCTGCAATCAGACAAGACCAGTAGCTGAGGACCTCACTTTGGAGATGGCTTAACCCTGCCATTGAACTTGTGCAGGTGCAACATCATTCTCGCTCCTAGCTAAATGACATACAGAATTATTTTCAATATCTGCTAAGAAATGGCCCTAGACTTTCCCATGGGTTTTCAGCCTATATTCAGTGCAGCGCATGACCCCAGAGAGTGCAGGGCAGCAAACGCATTGCTGAATCAATTCACAGGAGTGCAGGAGGATTGCAGGGGCTGGACACTGTTTGACTGAATGACAGGTGGAAGGTTAAATACATAAAGATTTGTATCCCTCCATTTTTGCCAAATCAAGGTAAATACAAGAATGGAAGGGAAATGAGGGAGCAGTCACATGCTTTTGCTCCAAAAGTATTTTAACTTCAGCAACAGAGTTTGCAGACAGGTATTTTCAAAGATGATTTGATCAGAAGGTATCACCTGAAATTATGCTGTCTGTTTTTGTACTGTGATGGCCAAAACAAAAGGAGGCGATGGAACTGAGGCATTCAGACTGCAGCCCACCATGGCAGTATACGTGGCTCCCAGCCTCCACCAGCAGCCCCTGCCTAGGGCTCCTTGGGAACGAGGGGTCCTTCCAGCAGCCTGTTTTCTCCCCATGGCTGGGGAGCTGAATTAGCTTCACGGCTTCATGCCTCTATGCTCTTCACTTGCTGTGACCGCAGAATTGGTGCAGTACTTCGTGCAATGCCTGGCTTGCTACCTGTGTGCTGCAGCTCTGCTCAGGATGGGGCTGAAGCATCCTGTGCTCTCCTCTTACCTGGTGAAGGTTGCGTGGTTATAAAGGTTGGCCACCACTGGCCTGGAGCATGGAGTACCAGGCTGACACCAAGAAGGACTTGCTGGACACCTGGCTGGGTTTGACAAGTCATGGATGACGCTCTTAGTCATACAATTTAGTTTTAGGTACTCCTGTGAGGAGCAGGGAGTTGGACTCAATGATCCTCATGGGTCCCTTCCAACTGGAGATATTCTATGATTCTATGATTCTGTGTTAGTTATTTGGTCTGCATTGGTAAGTGCCCTAACTTTAATCTAGCTGTGAGAGACTAAACCCAAGCTAGCCTAGGCTTCAGTAGGCACCGCCAGAGATGGTTCAGCTCTTCAGCATCTCCTGGGTTGCCAGACTGTCTCCATCATCTACAGACATCCTAGGAAAACTCCTCCAGCTTAAGCACCTCAGGGAGGCACCTGACATTAGACTGGATGAATCTGATCTTTTGTGCCTTATAATTGCGTAACCGGAGTCACTAGCTTTGGAAAGGCATTAAAAGTGAGAAAGCCTATGAAAGCACGCTGTATTGTCATTAGGGTAAATGCTTAACGTCATTATGCTAAAGGAGTTGGGGTTTGTTTTGAGTGCGTCTGTCATTTGATTCTTAACCTCAAAGACCAAAAAAGTGACCTGCTTTTAGAGCCTGGCTGCTTGGTGTCACAGGAAAGCAGATTTGTTTTTAAGGGGATGCGTATGGATGTACAAATCTGCCATTGCTTTTGAAAACTGAATTAGTCTTTAGTTTGCTTTTACTTAAACTGAAAGCATTGTGTTAGTAACCAGGAAGACTGGATATTATTAGTAACCTCTTACAGGAAATGTGGTGTGTCATGGGTTGAGCATATATTTTTTCTGGAAAATGCATGTACAGAGAAATGGGGGGAATAAGTAAACATAAAGTGCTTATACAGCAGTTCACTCTATTTGAACGCCCAGCAATACACCTCTAAGGTTACCTGCTCAAAAAGGAAGGAGGAAATGATATTTGAGATTTATTTTTGGCTAAAAGCATGAAGTGCAAATAGCTCTTTGTGCAAAATGTCAGCTGCAGTTCTGGAAGTAAACAACATTGCCTTAATAATCCATGGTAAATAACAACACTAAGAATGTTACTACCTATTATATGCACCTGCAGGTGTATCTGGATAAACTTATGTAACTGTAGTTTGACATACGAAATAAATACAGAAAAGTAAAACAAGGTATTTCAAACAAGTTATTCTGTAAACAGCAGAATTAATGAAGTATAGAATGAAATTCAGCTTCACATAACAAAATTTGTGTGCCTACGTGGAGGTATTCATATATGGAGAAGGCATCTGAGCTACCACTACAGTCTGCAGAGATCTAGGGCTTGGCTCAGTTTTGTCTAACGCCACTGGGGATACTGTAAGGTATCCATCCTGGCCTCCAACTATACACAGATCTCCCATAATAGTGTGTTGCGTCAGCCAGTTGCCTCAGGATGACTTGGGCATGCTAGGGTCAGTTGGCACTAGATGACTACATATTGGCAGCTGCATGCAGCCCTAACATGGTCACCTGTATTTGGTCACGCTCCATTGTCTATATGATGAACCTCTTTTGATTGAAACAGGGCTTAGATGCCCCATTAGACCCTCAAGCTTTGGTGCCTGAGTCTGGAGGCAGCTGCCATCCTTGAAGCGTGACTCAGTTCCCTAAACACCGCCAGTCTGGTGTCTGCTGCGACACCCCATCGTGTTCTGGTTAGATGAAACCTGCAGCTTTAGGAGGACACAAATCTCCTGAAGGTCTAGTGGAGATGTCTCAGATAACCTCAAACAACAGTAGACACCTCTGTTAAGGTAACCGAATTGAACCTATAAAGTCCAGAAGATTTTTATTCTGGATTTCTTTACCCCCTTCCTTCCTCCAGCTCCCCCCTAGGTTGCCACTGGGAAGGAGACACATGCTGTGTCTCATTCCAAGCTTTGTCTGCACTGGTGGCCTGGGCAGCGTCTCTTCTTTACCCACATGTTTATTTTCAGGATGCTTGTAGCAATGTGATTATCTCTGAGACCTCATCCCTCTATCAAATTTGGTTGAAAATGGCTAAAGTGATTCTGCCAATGACTCCTTTGCTGACAGACTCCCACCTGCTTGGCAGTATATCCAGTACTCTGGTTTTCAACTACCCATCAGACAACATCACTTGCAATACCTCCGAGTGGGATATGTAATGAAAGATTGATTCATACCAGACCGCCACAGTGATTAAGAGGAGACCCACACAAGCTGTCAGTGGCACTCCAGTATGATGGACCAGCTAAGAAACAATGAGCTTTAATCTCACTTTACTTTAGAGCAGGGTAGTGCTCAGTGCAGCAAGTTTATTCAGCAGTTCATAATGGACATGGGCATCTGCTGTGCTACCAACTGCTTTCATTTATAATCACAGTGATTGCAAAGAGTACTTTACAAAACAGTACTGACAGGACACTTCAAATGCAGAGTCACCACAGTGATTAAGACCAGGCTAGTTTTCAAAATTCCAGCTCATATATTCTGAATATTTGAAATAAGGGGGAATGGGTGGGGGGATGATAGCAAAAGCTTGTGGCTGTTTGGTAAGGGCCAGTACTGTTTATTTTGGTCTACTAGACTTCATCAATTTAAAATACTATCAGAAAGACAGAAGCCAGTGGACTTAGAAGTATTTCTGGTAGCATCAAGAGATCATAGAGAAAATACCTTCACAAAGTCCATTTTATTGCTAAAACAGTGAAAAAGCTGCAGCACTGATCTCTGCCTTGCAGCGCCACAGAGCTGGCACCCACCCACCTTGTACAGGCGGCAGATGAGTTGATACCAGGCAATTTGGTCCTAGTTTATTTTGGGTAAATATATTTTAGCTGATATTGGTTTGAGTCGCCTTTGCCCCATTCCCGTCATCGCAGGCATCTACCTCCGGTGTGAGCTTCTTGCCCTTGTCAATCCAGCACAAAACCTGTAATTCATACCTTCTCGGACCACAAGCAGGTGTCATGTCCTATACACAGCAGCTGGTGATCACCCTGCAAGATGTATTACTGGGAATACCCTTCTAGACGAAAATGTTTCTATTTATTAGTTATAATTGTATATATTGCAGGGGAAAAAAAAAAACCTAGAAGGTAAAAAGAGGTTTAAATCATCAAATATGTCACCCAAATGTATGGTTGTGTCTGATCTTGCAGTGTGCTACCAGCAAAGGTAGACAGTTCTGAAGTTGCAGGAACAAGGGGAACCCAACTTACGGTCTCCAGTTCAGTTTGGATCTTCCCATACATCTGTGAAAATATTCAAATAGTTATTTCCTGACTAGTAGCAGCATTTCCAGGCCCAAGCCTGCTTTGGGGGTGAGCCCTGCTCAGATTTAGCCACATTAATCCTGAATGTAATGGGTTGTTTTTGCCTGGAGGGCAAAGGTTTTGAAACTATATGACCTTTTAGGTGTTTATTCGCAGTCACAATGGAGTTTCTTCATAGCCCAAGAGGATATTTAAATCAAGACTGTCTGTGAAAATACATAGAAATATTTAGAAATGTTTCCAAGTATGCTATTTGGTTTAAGTGCCATGTATATGTATATCATTATATGCTATGAAATATAAATTACAATATTCACACTGAGTAAAAATCAAAAAGGTCCGGAAAACATTCTTCCTGTAGTCTTTTTCTACATGTAAGCAGTACCTTTCTGGATGTCAGTAAGCGTTGCAGTTAGTGATTTTCTCCAAGGTGGAATACTGGCAATTACAAGAAATTCAATATACCACCGCTTATGAGAATATTTACACTACGTATCTTCCAATGAAAATTTTATCCCATATTCTGTTTCTGAGCTTTGCCTTTTCTTTTTCATGCTTTGGGGTGTTGCAGAGGGAAAGGGAATGTTAGAGTGTGTTATTGTCCATGCTGAAATTAAAGTGTTTGGAAATGTCTGCACTCCTTCTTTTCCTTCTCATCACCTATAATTAGAGATAGTTCCATGAACACTGGTGGTTTTGCAGTGGCACAGATTAGATGAGACTCAGACCCTCCTGCTTCCAAGACCAAACATTTGTCCTCCACAATTAACCATTGATTTCCTTTTAACTTTATTGGTTTCAGGTGCTCAACCTATTCCTTGCCTTGCTGCTAAGCTCTTTCAGTGCTGACAACCTCTCCGCACCAGATGAGGACGGGGAGATGAACAACCTGCAGCTTGCTTTTGCTCGGATCAACAGGGGTCTTCAGTACGTGAAACACACGACGTGGGATTTTTGCTGCAATGTCCTCCGGCACCCCAAGACGACGGCTGAAAAGAAGGCAATGATGAAGCTTGCTGCCCAGAATACAGGTGCCCTTAACAATTGTGTGAACAGTCATACAAGCGCTGAGCCTGGCAAAGACATGGAGAATCACAAAGAGAACCACGCTGAGGATGGGATGAATAAAAATGGAGAGAAACACCTAGGAATTACAGACAATGATGATTTTATGACCAATCCTGACCTGTCCATCTGTGTTCCTATTGCTGTGGGAGAGTCGGATATCGAGGAGGAAGATGAGGAGCAGAGCACCTTTACGGAAATGGAGCAGGTAGGCAACTAAAATGTTTGCTAGTTGCAGCTTATTAAGATGGCCTTTGTTCCTACCCTTGCTCTGGATCCATGGCTCGTGATGCAAATGTTCTATGGCCTAATCCTGCCTTTGATATGTTGTTAACTTCAGAAGAAGTTACATGTGCATATCTAAGAGCAAAATTCAGTCTTCAGCAAGAGGCATTCCCTTTGTATTCTTCGTGCTTGTCTAGATTAATTCGTCTAACCAGAGCAATTAAACCCTTTCTCACACAGGAGTCTGTGGGTTTTTTTTCTTTCAGCTGAATCATGGGAATGTTACAGAACAAATCTTAGGTCCTCTGACTATGGCAGGGGATTTTCTCAGTGTGCAAAAATGGGCAATAGCTTGGTTTGATTTGTGCAGCAAGAATTGAGGCCCAGGTAGTTTCTTAAAAATACAACGAGGCAGAGGCTGATATGACAAGGCACCAGAGAAAGAGACAAGATATATAATCTTATGTATTGAGACAGGAAAAATAGTTATTTGCCTGTTCTTTCGTGTGACATGGCAGATTTTAGTATTCCCCAGAGCACCCAGTAGTAAAGGCTGAAAAATACTGTGTGGCTTGAAGTGTTGGTGTAAAACAGAGAAGAAAAATCGTCACAGGAACGCTTTTTTTTCTCTCCCTCTCCCCTTCTTCCCTTTCTACCAGAGTTATCTCTTGGCTTCACACACTATATCTAGTTAATGTTTTCCAGACCCTCCAGCCTTGATCCAGCATCCTCTGATGCCGGCAATGGATCAAAGCTCCTGTTTCAGATCCAGCTGTCAGGAGGGATCCCCGATCTCTTGGCTGAGGGGAAGAAAGTTTTGAAGCAAAACTGTCCTTAGAGAAGGGCTGTCCTAAAAAGCCCTGAGGAAGGACTCTGTGTCAGGAGGTGGGCACAAATTGGCTGCTAAACGTTAATTGCGCCTGCTTCATTGAAGAAATCTTCACAGTGTTAGTGCATCCGCTCACCAGCAAGTCTTACACATTGACCATCCCCTTGGGGAGCTGAAGGGCAAGGAGTCAGAAAACTTTATCATCAAGCCCCACTGTCCAAACAGACACCTAAGTAACAAAAAAAAAAAGCCTGAAATTTTTTGTAATCACTTTTAGGGACTTTTTTGTATCTTTTTTAACGAATACTTTTGTTGAAATGACCGGTGGATCAGTGTGGGTAGCACCGATAATATCTATTTTTTTTTTTTTAAAGTCCTTTTTTATTCGTTGTATTAGTTAAACCTACAAGCAGAGTACACTTGGGAAGTGAAACATTAATATAATAGATGGGTTTCTTAGTATTAGCTGATCTGCAAATACTGAGTAGTATAAGTGCATTTCACAGTGTATAAATGTGTTTAATTCCAGAGGTTTGGTTGGTTTGTTTGTTTTTTGATTTTTTTCCTTTCTGCTACATCTGACAGAGGGTCACAATCTTAAAAACTCAGATTTTCCCGTCATAGTGCAAAGCAAAAGTTTGTTGAAACTGTTGAAAGTGTCCATGAGGTCTGGAAGCATGAGTGTGTGTGTGTTTGTGTATGCACACGTGTGCATGTTGCACCCCTGTATTCCACCTTTCTCAAGATAAATAGCAACGTTCACAATTGCAAGCGAAACTCCAGCATAGACCATGGAGAGTTTTGGATTTTTACATCTTACTGTACCTTAGAAGTATAGAAATGTGGATTTCTATTTAGCTGCACAATGTGTCCGTGTAGGTGCTGGTGTGTATACTAGTAGACCGAACAGGTAGCTGTCCATTTTATGCTGTACAGCAAGTAAATGCGGAATTAGACCTTCAGTGAGATCTATTAGAGTCATAAGGGAGAGAACTGATGTAGAAAAATAGGCGTGTTAGTGAAACGGAACATTATGAATAAAAGTTGATCTGAAAATATTAAGAAAACTTCTTTGGATTGTTTCAATAATATTGAAACATTATCATATGTAATATAGACATCGAGGATTCAGAGTGAAACAAAATAGGAGGAAACAAAACCCAGCAGAAGCAGCAAACCAAAATACTGTTTTCACACTGTATCTTTTCAGGAAATTTTCAATAAACGTTCGAGTAACATTGTCACATGACCACAACATATTTGGATTGCAGTGAAATACTATAGTTCACTGCTAGCGTTAAATAGAAGGCATGGAGTTGAGAAATGTATTAATTAGCTTTGTCACTAGTGTCACTAGCCCCAACTCCATGGGGGTCCTTACCTCCTTCCCTCCAGGACGGCCATGAAACCACGGCAGAGCTTGCAAAGGAAGGACAACGTGAACAAGAGCAAAATTTACATGATTGCACTGAAAGGGCACAATTATGGTGAAGTATCTTTTTCTGTGGAGGGCATCATACAGAAACGAAACAAGAACTACCAAGGGTACGCAAAACATTCAAATCTATTCTAACTTTCCCCTAATTATAATCCATATTTTTACATATTTAAATATTTTAGCATGTACAAAGAGAATGTCTATGTATATTTACTTCTCAGGAGAAGACAATGTACCCTGCTTCACTTTAAAGTTGTTGGCTGACCTGGAATTTAGCAGCCCTTTGGCAACATTGCCAGAACCTGCCTCCCTCCTCATGCATGTAGATTTTTGTGGAATAGCATGGGAGAAGAGGCAAAAGGAGATGCATAAACAAGGAGTATATGTATGCATGCCTCTCAAGCTCATGGGTAGGTAAATCTGCACAATCCTTACGTATCCTTTACACTTGCTCTGTCAGCTGAAGATCAGGGACCATATTCTGTTCATCGTGTGCTCACACCAGTCCTGACCCATCCGTCATGACGGAGAGGCTAAAGGGAGGCTGCTCTCAAGCAGTACCACAAAGTTGTTGATCCCGATGGGGTACTTTAGGGTGATGATCAGCTCAGCTTACAGCTTCTGTACCAATGCCGGGCTCTTCCCGGAAAGTCACAAAACTACTCTAAAGTAAGCCGTCATGGCTATGAGAAATGGGCCCCACAGTGTTACACACAGCAGTTTGAAATTTCAGATGATGAGAAACCTTTCTGTGACTGCACATTTTCCTCTGAGTAATATAAATGTCTAAGTTTAAATTTCAGCTGCCATTTCTATTATCAAAGCTTACACCGGCAGCAGCCATCTTTCTGAAAGCTACCAATTTGTGGCACTGTCATTGAGAGGGTTTTGAAGGAGCGAGACCACCTGATAGCTTCTGAATCTCCTTTGATTACTGAGATGCAAGTGAGAGACTCTGCCAGCTCAGAGAGCCAGGAGACACATGTCTGTAGCCCACACGTGTGGTGAAAGGATCAGAAAGAAAAGCTGAACAATAAAAGTCAGCACAGGTGCAAAAAGCTGGCAGAAGAGGAGCGAGGCTGAGAAAGGTCCACCTTGAACTTAATTAATTCATCTTTATTGTGTGATTCCTGTGTTGACGCCAGTCACTGCAACATTTTTGCTAAGGGCTTTACCTAACCCCCTTCCTTGCTCTGCTCATAGTGCTGGGGAGGTCCCTCCTTGTCAGTCCACAAGATTTCTTCAGGATTTGATGAGAAGTTTAACCTTGTGAGAACAAGAATAATCACAACAAAAATATCACCCGTATGGTCATACTTCGGACATGGTGTCCAAATACCCTTCTATTACATTAAAACTGTCTTCCATTTTTCCTCTGTTTTTGAGATATGTAATTTAAATATGGGTTGTCCTAGGAGGAAAACAGCTCCCAAAAGCTCAGCAGCAACCACAGCAACATGCTGGTTGCATCTTCTCAAGGTTCTTTTGGGTTCTCATTTTGGTTTCCTAAATTATTAAAATGTTGAAATTATTTTCTTGAACCTCCATAGAGTGTCTTCTAATTGCTTATAAAGACCATCTTTTCATATGTGACATCAACTTCCAGTCTCCTGAGGGAGTAAGAACCAAATTATGGGGACGGTAGGGTGATGGAACAATTCAGTGTGCACAGTGCAGTCCACCCGACACGGAGGATCCTACCAGAACTCACCTGCAATTTAACTACACTGAAAGTTTCATACATCAGAGGGGTTCGTACCATTTACATTAGACATATAAGTCCAAAGCTTAAATCTTCAAAATTCCTACTTTAGTATTTCTTAACCTTCAAGGTGCCTACAGCTGTAGCCCAGAAAGGTGTGTGCTTTTTTCAGTGACATCACTTTGTGGTTCAGAGGAATCTCCTGCGATAGACTAAAAGGAGGTTCCAGATGAGTAATGCTGGGTGTCCTGAATCAGTCCCCAAAGTATGGTGTCCATTATACCATTGAACTCTGTCTTGTTTCTATTACCCCAGGCCTCAACAACGTCCAGGTCTTTCTGCATACTCTTCTCCCAAGTAACAAGCGATAGGACGAGAGGAAATGGCCTCAAGTTGCGCCAAGGGAGGTTTAGACTGGACATTAGGAAAAACTTCTTTACTGAAAGAGTGGTCAGGCCTTGGAACAGGCTGCCCAGGGAAGTGGTGGAGTCACCATCCCTGGAAGTATTTAAAAGACGTGTAGATGAGGCGCTTAGGGACATGGTTTAGTGGTCATGGTGATGTTGGGTTGATGGTTGGACTTGGTGATCTTAGAGGTCTTTTCCTGTCTTAATGATTTTATGTATATCTGGATCCTTTTCTGCATTGATGAGTTCCTACAGCTGGCAAAATTCATTAGTACAACCTCAGAAAATGGCTTTACCCTTTCCTTGTTTTTTGAGTCAACCCAACAAGGCTGTTACTGCTTTCTCCCCCTTCTTAAATTTAATTACTACATGTCCTGCCTTACTCAAACTACTGCCCTGACTTGATCTGTCTATAGCATGCCACTGAGAAGAAAATCCATGGTGCGGTGGCTAGTGGCTCTTGGCCACATCTCACGTTCACCCCCTCTGCAGTGACAGAGCCAGGCACGGATACTGCTTTCCGCAGAGATAACACCTTTGTATTTCCACATGCAGCGCAGTGCCGAGCCAGCAGCACTTGCCTGCTTATCTTCAGAAAATGCCATTACTGATTTATTCCGACGGAGTGGCTAATTGGGTCATATGGAAAGTGCTGGCTGCCTGCTGCTGGGACGGAGCATTTTGCAGCTTCTTACCCCTTCCTCAACACCAGGCACGCACGCCGCGGGAGTGCTGCCTTTCTGTGCATGGTGGCCAGGTCCCAGCTCCCACCATGGCTGATTTGTGCCATCCTGAGACTGCAAAGCCAGTGGAGGGCTGGCCCACGCTCTTGCCCGAGGCTTACCCCTGGCTGTGGAAATCTTTAAATAGCAAAGAGTTGTTGCTGTGCCTGCTAGGGCTCACCTTCCCATGACCTGGCAAGGAATATTGCCTGTGGGAAAGGGACAGTGTCTTTCATTGCGTCTCAGGGTTTCCTAGTTTCCCACCTGCACAGCTGCACTCCTCTGTACTCTTCCTAGACCCCTCCAAGGCAGAGCAGCAGCTCTGCTGTGATTTCCCAAGAGGTTTGGGTCTGGGTCTGCACAGAGGACCCGAGGGGTGTACATTGCCTGGATTTTTCACACAGGGCGAGTATTCATTGCTCCAGAGCACGCCTTGCTTTCTCAGTCATATTCACAATTTCTTCTCAATTGGCAGTTCTTTCCTCGTGTATACCCTCGTCTGGGCTCCACCAAATGCATCTGCCAGGGAAACCAGTTTTCCAGATTTTCGATGAGTAACTGCCTCTGTACGTGTCAATGACTGGCTGGCGCCCCTCTGAACTGGATCAAACCCCCAAGCTTTTATTCTCATCTTCCCCATATTTATTTCAGAATTACTGACTCGTTTTATTTCATTTGACAAGGTGAAACTATTTCTGATGATAGCTTTTTTTTGCATGTTTCTACCAGTAAGAGATTCATAATTTTGAGATCGGAGAGGACCATTAGGATCATCGTGGGTTAGCTTTCTCATAACGCTGAGTCAAAAACTTCAACCAATAATTTCTGCACAGAGTCTGTAAGTTTATTTTAGCTATGATACATCGTTTGTAAGACAGAGAAAAGAATGAAATGTCTCAGGTAACAGAGAGTTCACCATCTGCATCTGGACTCACATCTGTTTCCTTTATATATGGTGGAAATTTTACTGTACAATTTCTGTGCGTTACAGACCTGCTCCTAAACCTGAAGGGATTCTGTAAAAGTCAATAGAATTATTCCAGGTTGACATAAGTGTAGCTGAAACTATTGAAAATTGCCGTAAAAAAGCCAGTGTATAAAGATTTTGATATAAAATTGTTTGTGACAATGTCTTATGCTCCTAATAATTCTAACATCTATAAATCAGAGATACCATGAAGTCATGTGTTTATTTGACAGGGTACATTAATTTCAGCCTTTTACTGCAGGAAATATACTTTATTGTCAGGGCCATAATGCCTTTTCAAACAGCATTTGTATTCCGTCTGTTTTCAGTTCCAGTCTGTGGGACACGTTCTCTTTTAGGGCAACTGGATAAAATACCTTTGAAGTCAGTGGACGACTCCCCAGTTCTCACTGGCAGGAGAGTGAGCCCACGTGTATACATGCGTGCAGCATGCAATAAATCTTACAGCATTCTTCTTGTCAGCTTTATTTGGGCAAATATTTTTCTGATCATTAAGTAAGAGAGCAAGGCTTTTTCATTATTATTACATACATAGGTTGCCTGGATTTCTTCCTTTTCTATGTTTTGCTTTGCATTTCTTGAAAACTGCGTAGATTTGCTGATTATTTTTAGCAATAAAATAGAATATTTCTGTATTTATTGTCTTTGGAAGAATAACAGCAAAGCCATTAGAAAAAGAAAAAGGACTGTAAATCACAGCAGCAGATTTAAAGCACCTATGTCTGCATCTTTGCTTTTACATATAGAAAGACATTTGTGTTTATTTTGTTTCAGTACGATGGGGCAGAAGGAGAAGACTCCGTGTTAGATCTCTGCTGACACGATTAGAGCAGTCACACTGCGAACAAAGGTTTTAGGGTGCTTATTCAGTGCGCAGTGGCAGGGAAATGTATTTGTCCACAGCATAATGCCTAAGGTGCAGGAAACACAGGGAGCTGATGGAGGAGAGAAAGAGGGGGGAGGAGAAAAAAAAAAAAAACCCTGGCATTGAAAGAACCCATATCAGGCGTAGCGGACTTGACAACATGCATTTGGACAAGTGCCCAGACCGTGGACTACGCGTCAGTCACAGCCTACTGGGTGCCATTTCCCAGTATCCATATCCCTCCCTGGAGCAAAATGCTGCCCAGAAATGAGCATTTCTCACTATTTCTCCCTTTGGTAAGGAAAATGCTGACATTTAACGTTTTGGATAAAATGAACAGCAGCCAGTTCCCCAACAGCTCCTGTGCCAAGTGAGACAGTACGTGCGTGCGTGTGTCGGGGGGTTGAAATTACTCCCATTAATTATGGTCCAAAATAACAAAATTTAAAATAATGGCTATTTTGTTGCTATTGCCTGTAATAACATGAGACTTCCTTAATGATCAAAATATTAACGTCTTATTTGGGTGAAAGGTTCCGGGTTATTTCAGGCACTCTCGCTCACTGCACTTTGAGGCAAACTTCCAAAATTTAAACTTTCATCAGAGGAGCCCATTAGTTTCAGTTCTTCATATTATACTGCGGAGAGATCCCAATTACCAAAAGAAGCATTAGGTAGATTGTGATTAAACTTCAAAATGCAATTTAGCAGAAGGTATTAGCTTGAACTCTGAACAATGAACACTTATGAAACACTTTCACTGCCTATTTAAGCCTATTGAATTGATAACAGGCTAAATTAACTTTGGCAGTCCATCTTTTTGCCAAGTTCTCCCACTTAGACTAATTTTAAGAGTCAACCCTTGGAATAATGAATCAATGTTTTATTGTGGGCAGTGTGTTGCCCAGTGTGGGAAAAGATCTTAGGCCAGCAAGGCAGAAGCCATTAGAAATAACATGCCTTGCTCCTCCGTGGCCAGAGTTCAAATGCTTAAAATGTTCTGGATTCATCCGAGAAGGAGCACGGCTAAACTGTTGTTTCCCTCCTTGAGGGGCAACGTTTGGCAAAGCATCCAGCGCTTGTACAGACCAGCAGTTAGTGGCTGTGATGATGTTTGTCTGGCGAAGTTTTAGTTCATCTTTACCCAAAATGAAAGAAAATACCAGGGCAGGCTGGTTCCAGGGGAGTTTTTGCTGTTAACAGCCTCTGCTGAGCAGCTGTGGTTTCTGGCCAGCCTTAGCCTTAGCCATTCTGAATTTTAAGGGCCAGATGCTGGTATTTTTATCCAGCTAAGTACTCACAGGTGCATTATTTTTTTAGAACAAGTACTGCAGTTTTCTTCCAAATACCCTGTGACTTTCAGGGGGAAAAAAATGTGTTTCTTGGGTCCACCAGGAGGACAAGTTCTGTGTTTAGCTACTAGGTGTGACTTCAGATACAATGGCCTTAACTCTGATAGTTGACAGTTCAGTTGGAAACTCCCTTGGGATCTGTGGACGTCCCAGTTGGGGGCATCATTTCATCTACCCAGGAGCTGGGCAACAGGCCTGTGCTGTTCCTGAACTCGGAGACTGTTGTGTTTAACCTGTTTTGCCAACCTTGGTCTTTTGCATGCGTGTGTTAGTGATTTGGGGGTTTAATAAATGGGGTACCTGTAAAGGCTAGGTCATCAAGAAAAAGAAGAAAAAATCCAGATGGATTCACATGGCAAATAGGAGCGGTGCCTTCTAACTCTGACGTTTTCCTGCTGCCCTTCGCACCAGATTGTTTCTGGGTTTTGCATAGATGAATGGCAAGAGAAAAGGCTGGGAGGGGTAGATAAGGGCTGAAAAACTGAACAAAAATCAGTCTACTAAGCTAGCCTGATGTCTGGTTGTTTCTGCTGAAGTGGAATGATGGACCAGGTGGTGTAGGACGGAGAGTGGGGATGATTAGTCTCAAATAATCAAGTTTAGACTTTCCCTTTCCTGTTTTCATCCCCTCTCTGAGAAATTTGCAGCTCTTAGATTATGTACATGTGTTGCAAACTTATAGTAGGACTTCACACGCTTTACATCAGTATTGCAAACTCGGTAGTCTGCACTTGTAAAGGAACATAGAGTAGCACGAGTCCTCTCTGTGTCTTAGCTATAATCCCAGCGCTGTGGTGTGGTATCGCTCCAGGTTCTCCTCTGATTTCTCATTAAACTGAGTAGTAGCAACTCTGCTTTACAGAAGCAATTCTTCAAACCATGGCAGAGAGATTCTCAAATGTGCACACTTAAAATTGACAGCTGCACACCAGCCCTCTTTTATTCCTAGCAGAATAAGTGGTATTAATTTTCCCCTTCTCATATTAAGGAATCAAGGGGATTTTCCTGATGTATTTAGTGATTTTTCTTCTCATGCTAAATGTGCAGAAAGATAAATCCACTGTTGTTATTGGTGCTACAAGGATTTACATTTATTTGTGAAAGAGGAGAACCAAGATCGGAAACGATCAGTTCTGGTAATAAGAACCCACAATTCGTTTCCCCAGTTTGTGGTTATTTATTTCTCTCCCATTTTAGCTCAGATTATTCAAGGCTTTTCAGAAAGATTGAATTCAGCATATCTGAGTGTTGTCAGCCCGAGAGCTCTGCAGACTGTAGTCTCCTGTTTACTTTACACATGAAACAGGTGCCACCCAGGCAGTAATGCAAGCTCGCCGTATTTCAGCAGCGCTGCAATCTGCTTGCTTCTCCACTTATGTAGAGGTAGGATATAAACAGTTCGGTTTTCACGATCATTTACTTCTTGGCTTCTTTGCAGAAGAAGGGTGCCAGTTACTAGACGCAAACTGTTGCTGGGAAAGGATGCCAATTGCTACCAGGCATGGTAATTTTATGAAATCCATAGCTGTCTGCAAGGAGGAACACAAACATCAACAATTACTTTACAGAGTAAACAGTCCTCTCGTAACTATGTGTGTCACACTGCTGAACTGGGTTTGCTATACATGAAAAACTCCTCAGACTCCTATTATGGTATCTGAAAACTGGCTATAGGAAGCTTTTCAGGTTAAAATATGTTGTCATCCATTAAATTAGTAATTGTTGCTCTATTGAGCTGCATTTCTCGAGGAGGCTCAATTTCATAGTGTCAGTCTTCTATGAATGGCTAAAGTAGCGATGTTTCTGTTGCCAGCATCCTTGTCTGCTGACGATGCTTCCTCTGACGGGCAGTGTCCTGTGGTACAGCAGGGTCCCACCTGTAGGGCCGAGGGTGTACAGACTTGTATGTGGGGGGACCAGGACAAGCCTCCACTGCTCTGAGTCTGCACCTGGAAATGTCCTGACCATCTTAATTCCTGGAAAGCGACGGCAGAACCTGGGCATCCATGAAATCCCATTAGTGTCTCAAAATCGGTCTTCAAAGAGACAGAGGGACGCATAAGCCTGGTGGGGAGCAGAGAAGATACATAAGGTTGAAGCTTCCCATTGCACCATGGACTGAGCAAAGGGCAGTTTGCATTTGCATTTCCCACCAGAGACAGGGAATACTCTGTACACATCATAAAATAATTTAAATCAACTTTATCCTGCCACATCCTTCATCCTTGCTTGCTGGCTCTGCAGTGACAGTTGCAAGGCGGGAGGGCTCCAGAGCCAATTCCCATTTCTTGCCTCCCCACCTGCTTGGGAGAGGAAGCTTCCTGCTATCAAAGGCTTTGCACGTCTTCTTTCCCACAACAGCCGTGGCCAGGGAATCAGGGAACAAATGTTACAAGCCAGGGTCACGATCTAGGGAGTGAGTGAAGCATCAGGAGAACCCATTTGAGCTGATCACCATTTGAAAGGCAGGTCCTGGGATCCTATTTCTAAATTTGTTTGCACAGGATGGAAAAAATGATATTTCCGTGGGGAAGGAATAAAGTGAATCCGTGCTGATGACAGGTATTTGTCTTGTTTTGCCAACAGCAAGTCCTCTTTCCAAAGGAGCGGCATTTGCACTAATCCCCATTTGAGCCTGAAACAATTAGCCGATCTGTGCTTTTCAGAGGCAGAACGCAGTGTGGAGCCTTTGTATTTATTTGTGTCAGCAAACAAGTATGTGGGTCTGTGCACAAACACACTTGAGACGTCGCCCAGATTATGCTCTATTTTCAATCTGGTTGCTGTTTTTCTGGTGCTACAACTGACCCGCAGCATGCAAGGGGACAACACTGGGTCCATCCTCCTCCATGTGCTAATTACCAGTATAGTGTTGGCAGAGCACCTCTTTTTAGGGCCCAGGTCAGAGCAGAGGTGAGCAAACTTTTGGTTTGTGCTCCAGAGGAGTTGAGGTCTGTCCTAGGCTCCCAACCCTCCGTTTGCATGCACAAAGTGTTTATATTGCTGAATGGTTTTACTTTATAAATTATGAAAACAACTGAATCAATAAATATTAACATAATATGTATTGCCTTGGCAACATGGCGCTTGATACAAAAATTAAAAACAAATTGTATAAACCACCCACGGTGGGGAGCTTTACAGGAGATAAACCTGCTGCCATTGCTGCCAGAAGAACGAATCATCTGGAATCGGAATAAAAGCAAACAGTCCAAAGTTAAACAACAGAAACCAAAGGCACCTTTCCCCAGACAGGTCTGTGCTGATCTTCAGGTGCTGTGTGCTGGCAATGAGACTGTTGCATCCCATGAGAGTGGCTTCCCAGGGCTGGCATCAGTTGCTCGCAAAAACGCAGTTGATTCCCTAGCACTCCTTCTGGGATCAGTCTAGTCTGATTCAGAAGATCAGATTCTTTTGAAGAGTCTATTTCTCCTAGAGATTTTCTCCCACCTTATGAATTTGCAGGACAAGTCTGAAAACACATGATGATGAACCAAATCATTGTCTGAGCACATGCGTATGTTGTCCCCATTGGATAATTTGCCAGGATATATTTCATCAGTTTTAATTAATGTTAACTCATGGGATACTTGGTACAAGTGTGATTTCTGGGAAGTAGCTGGGTCCACGTTTCCTGGAGTTTAGTCTCTAGGAAAGTGTTGCTAAGTCTTGGTAACCACACAGAGGGGTTAGTAAATAGAGAATTGGTGTAAGTTTGGCATTTGACTCTAGCTTAGTGCAATAATTTCCTTAACAACTTGGGTATTCGTCAGATCAACTGAGTTACACAGTCTGTTCTCATACATTGCATAATTTCTAATGAAACTGAGTGCACAACCTTTCTGCATAAATGAACTTGAGATGTCACTTCAGAATGCATTGCACTTTCAACAGAAAACAATTGTTTCTGTTGTTTTAGTGCTATAACCAATATTATGCCATTAAGATTACTTGGTACTAAGTTGTATGCACATTGCATTAAAAAAAACCTTTTTATGATAGGACGAGAGGAAATGGCCTCAAGTTGCGCCAAGGGAGGTTTAGACTGGACATCAGGAAAAACTTCTTTACTGAAAGAGTGGTCAGGCCTTGGAACAGGCTGCCCAGGGAAGTGGTGGAGTCGCCATCCCTGGAAGTATTTAAAAGACGTGTAGATGAGGCGCTTAGGGACATGGTTTAGTGGGCATGGTGGTGTTGGGTTGACGGTTGGACTTGATGATCTTAGAGGTCTTTTCCAACCTTAATGATTCTATGATTCTATGATTCTATGACTGAGCGCCTTACTTGTGAATACTTCCACATTAGCTTCCTCCCTGAATATTACACTATTTCCAAAGATGCGCCTTAAAGAGTGTTACTTTTTGACAGGGACGGGACTGTAACTCGATGATTATGGAGCAGTCTCTGGCCTGTGAAGATCAGTGCTAAACTGTGCATAGAAATTGTATGCAATACATTCTTATGCAGAGGGTACAGGCTTGGACGTGCATAATTTAATTTATTAAAGTTAGAATATATTTTAGACCACATGCCCTCTGAAACAGGAAACAAGTAATTTGATTTTAAATTAATTTGCTAGAAACACAGAACAACATTTGAAAGGACTGGTACAAACCTGACAGTCTGAAAGTATTTATATGGAGAGCAATTTGCTTAACCAACTGCTTCCTTTGTGTCATCTGTTCTTTCAGATAGTTATATTGGGAATAAAGTGTTTTTCTGCTCCTGGTACCTCTTGAGGGACTTCCTGTGGTGATGTGGCTTTAGAACTGAGGCAGGTAGGCTGCGGCTCCCTGGGGAAGGGAAACTCGTTTAATACATGAATGATGTTGAATGTCAGTCAAGCCAAGGGAAAAAAAAAGGTGGACAAGTGAAAGATAAATAGGTTTAAATAATTACTGTTGAAATCCTGTTATGCTAGTAATTTTTTTCTCAGCATGGAAGTCCTTCTGTAAGCAATTCAGCACAACCCTTTGAAACCAGCTGGAGTGTCCTGGTTTTGCCTGGGATAGAGTTA
>NW_009232412.1:0-8652 GCF_000690835.1 Fulmarus glacialis
TCCCAGCCGAAACCAGGACAATTACCAAGTAGTGGTGGGTAACGGGAAATCTCACTGGCATTGCATTGGATTGTTGGAAGAAATGACTGCTTACATCTGCAAGAACATGGAGGTTTTCCAGAAGCAGCACAATAAATTTGGTGGTATTGAAGGGCAAAAAAAGTGACTTCAGGGGACGCAATCTTCCCTTTGCTTTGCCATTTAGGAAAATGAGATTCATCTACACAGCTTGATGTGCTATCGCCTAGTGGAAAAGCAATGGGTAGGGTATCTCCACCAGGTTTGGTACGAGAAAGTGAATGGGCGTGTTGTTACTGCTGCCGGTGCTTTGTAGGCCACTATATGAGCAGAAAAATGAGCCCCGGCCAGCAGATGAAGCTGGCCAGGCTGCTGGTGATGCTGACCCACCAAGCATGAGGGCACTTCACAGAACTGGTTATGGAGCTGTGCAGCTCGAGGGAGCTTAAGAGATCAATGTCCTTCTTGTGCCTTAGTACGCTTTTAAAAAAAAAAAGACAGACACATAAAGTACTTTCATTGTATAACTGGAATGTGCAACAAATAATAACAACACATCAGCTACAGTTGCAAATGCTTTTTGAGAGGAGAGTGGGTGGTATCCGGTATGCACCATTTCCTGAAACATGCATTTTGTATTTTAAAGATTTTGATTGCATGCAAACAAAAAGGAATAAAATTTAATCTTTCAATACAAATAAGGTAGAGAACAATACAATTTACCAGTGTGTTAAGATTACTTAAAACGTTTTGTGGCTTTGTTAGCAAACATTTAAGAACATTGGAGGGTTTTTTTGTCAGTGCTCAAAACAGTGAAAATACAAACTTTTAGCATATTGCAACACTGTTGAGATCAGCACAAGTTGCTTGTGGCCCTGTACTGCACAGAGGTGTAAGTAATCTCGGTTGTTCTCCATCAGAAGGGAGACGAATGGATAAGCATATCCTTTACCTGCCTCTTGTATGAAGCAGCTGTTAATATGGAGTTCTTTCCAAAGTGGAGAAGCTGAGAACAAGACCTTGGGTCACTTGGTTCCCCACTGGTTCACAACAACTGAACTGCTGGGCTCTGAGATACGTGGTACCTTTTTGCTTCTCTTTATCTCTCTAGCCCATAGCCTCAGAATGAGCCATTTCTGCAGAGCATGGAAATGAAGAAACTCTTCTTTTTTTGTGTTTTTCTGGTGTTACTGCAGCTTCAGTCTTGACACCTTGTTCTGTGAAGCTTCTGTGAGAGGGAATCGCTGGAACCAAGAAACAGGTGAGGAGGGCTGGTAGAGATGTAAGAAAAGTGCAATGAATGCTGCTAAGCTTTCCTAAGTCTGGGAAATGTTGGTTATAGCTTGGTTCGTATCTCACAGTGGTGGAGGACCAGAAAAGGTAACCCTGCTTATTGCTATAGCTTGTGTTGCCTACCAGTGTATGACAGCAGGCCCTGTGTATCATTGCAGAGTGGCATGGGCGTGGGATGGTTTGGCTGTGGTAGGAGGAGAAAATTATTTGACAAAACACGTCCTGGTGAGATGGCTGACTCTGCGCCTTAACCTGGCAAGCCAAAAGAAAGTAAAACATATTTTACCTCTCTTTCAAAATGCAGAAGTGACTTTCTTGAGATGGGGATGTTGCCTTGAGCACGTGTGCCTGTTTGATGTGGTGAGTGTTTTAAAAATAGTGTTGCAAATGCCTGGTCAAGCAAGAACCTGAAAGCTTTGAAATAGCTCTAGATAGCTTTGTCTGTTAGTTTGCTCTGCTCAAAACTACTGGCAATTAAATTAACTTCTGTATTGCTGTTTTAATGCCTGTGAAGTTCCACCACAGGTTTCCAGTGGTGTTACTGATTAATTACTTTGTGAATAACAAGCAAAGGACCTATTCTTCTGATTTGGTTTCCCCCCACCCCCGCCTGTGGGAGAAATGCCATTGTGAAAAGGAGAGCAATTTCAGGCATCATGGTGAAGGCTGGAGTTATTTAGGAAACTGTAGAGAGTGCCATTTACCTCATCCTCCCCTCTCTTGGAAAATAGGCTGCACCCTTGGAAAATAGGCAGGACCAGAGTCAAAAAGCCAGCAGGTGGGCCAGTGAAGAGGAGGGACCCCTTTGAGATGGCTAAGGATGGGAGAGTTGTCTTAATATTTAGTTAATGACCTTCATCTGTGATATCCATTTTAAGGATTTGGGGGAAGTAGGAAACACACCCACGCGCGCACCACATACTAGTAGCTACACAGGACTCCAGAAAAGGGATGAAATTTGGGGCTGGCTAGAGATTCCCTGCTTTTCCTCCTTGCCTCTCTGCCTTGCCTGCCACAGAGGCTTTGGCAGGAGGAAAGGGTCAGTCCACCAGCCCCGTTCCTCATCACGCTTGGGCTGGGAGTTCAAAAGTGGTGCTGGAACAGTTGTTAGTGCTGCTGCGAGAGAGGTGGGGTGAGCTGTGGCTGAGGGCTGGTGGGAACGATACAGAAAATTAAGTGGTGCAGTGCTGGGGCTGCACCGCGATTACCTGAGGTCGTCTTGCTCTGGGAGCTGATGGCAGAAGCAGGAATTTAGTCGATGTCTAGAAAAGCTGAATTTTACAAATTTGTGTGTAAGCATTGGAAATTGTGACTACAGAGCTATGAGAGGCCGGAGAAAACACAGTCAACAGTAAACTATGGGGAATGCTCTTTGCTTGGAAGCCTTTTTCAAGCTGTAAGGAAATAGCAAAATCTGTCAGACTTTGCTGTATGTCATGCTGAAGACAGTCAATACTGAGAGACAGGTCAGAAATGATAAAGATGCATTGTATGGGTCAAATTGTTGAGCGTGGCATATGAATATTTCCTCACTGTGATATTTCCTATTGTGGTTTCCACTCCAGTCTTTGTCCTGGAATTACCTTTTTTTTGTTTGGTTTTTGAATAGGAATTCCCAGGGGGCAGGCAGTGGCGATGCCCTGAGTAGAAACTGTTTGGAGCCCTCCAAGATATACTCATGGTTTATCTTCCGTGTGTGCTACTTTGCTTTTATATATGCTGGATTTTACCTACTGTTGTTCTGTGTAGTCTGACGGTTTGCCCTCTTCAATTTCTCAGCATTTCCTTTAAAGATGGACTATCCAGCCTGCATAATTTTAAAATATCCTAGCATTCCTTCTAATTTCCTCTGGATGCAGGTGCTTTCAACACCTCTAAACACCTCTGCTAGGTAGCGAGTAAGAAGCTCAACTTCTGTGTCCTCAAGTTTAGTTTGTTCCTGTCGGGTCTCTTGTCCTGAGACACCGTGCTGTTCTTTACAGTACAAGCTTCTACTTCTCGTGTTTCTAAAACAAAGCTTAGCCATCTGACCTTAGAGTCAGCATTACGCCAAAAAAAAATCTCTAAACCTCTTTTGTTTATGTGAAACGGCTCCTACTGCAACTACATAAAAATTATTCCCATTTTTCTCAACAGATGGGCCCCTTATGTTCAGCATCACACCTGTGTACATTTATTTATTACTACATTTATTTATAAAAGTATTTCCAATTGAGCATTTTGATTGTTGAAGATGTTATTTTAACAAGTTGCAGCGTCAGAAAAGTTGGTTGTTGTTTTTTTTTTTCCCCAGAAAACAGCAATTTCTATAAAACAGAAAAGGTACTGAAAACCCATCTCAATTATTTTAAGGTATTTTTGTTCCTTTTTACTCCATGAAAGGAAAATGGATTAATCTAGGAATTTGCACAGAAATTTCTTTCTCTTTACTGCAAATCCTTGGAAGTACACTATAATCGTCTTGCAGTGCAACTTGTTAATGCGTAAAGGTGTGTGTGCTAACGAAAAAAAATTAGTCTTGGCTTTTACATTAAGGGAGATGGCCTACAATAAAAGTGGAATTTTTCAAAGCATTATTAAATCAGAAAATTTAAATAATTTCCCCTTTTTTTTACTTAGAGGATAACCAAATTGATGTGAACCAATTTCTGAGACTATATTTGTAGCACTATCCTTAGTTTCTATTTTGGTGGTCAGGCTTGGAGCCAGACTTTTTTTGTTAACTTGGAGTTTTTCTGGCACAATGTAAAAATGGCTCTGTTTTATTATTCCTAACATTTTGCAAAATGTCCCTTCAGAGTAGACTTTTCTAAATTAACCAATGCCTGTGCAGTTATTTTCTATTTCTTACAAAACCACAGCTGAAAGGAGCAATTAAAAAGCTTGATTGCCGCTTTAAACTTGGAATTTAATCTGTATTTAACAGGAAGAAACTCTTGTTTCAAGACTGTTTGCAGCCATTTCCCCTGTCAATGTTAATCGTATTTTTGGGTGTGTGCGGACTGTGGGATCTAGCGCTTAGGGATTTAGAAATGATGGGCTCTCATGCAAGTGATTCCAGATGGTGGGATTTTTCCTTCGTCACTGTCCTGGCTCTTCCCAAGACATAACTTGCACCAGCCATCCCACGATTGCAAGACGCTGCCTCTCGAGAGGTATTTGGTGTAGCTAGGCTGTATTGTGCCTCTGTAACGCTGCGCTGAATTTCTCTCATCCAGGCTTTTAAGCAGAATAATAGCAAGCCTTCCCCATGCCGATACAAAAAGAAACACCTGAAAAATCCCCGGAGCTGCAGACAAGAAGCCAAGGAGAGAAAGCTGAACCCACGGCACGTGCCCGACTATGGCACTGGCATGGCAGACTCCCTGCAGCTTCACTGTCACTGCGGGGGAAGGGAGATGCTCGGTGCAGAGGCAGCTGAGCAGATCCTGGCGTTAGGTACCGCAGGGCTGTGGCAGCATCCCGGTGACGTAGGTCTGGCGAGTCCAGGTCCCTACACGGAGTTAAACTGCTCGCTATAAACAGTGCCTCCAGCGAGACAGAAACACGAAGGAGGTGAACTGCTGCTCATCTGGCACTTTCGGACGAGGCAGATGGCCACCTCTGTAGTGTGAGCTACAGAGCCAGGACTTCACTCACAAAGCAGTCTAAGCATACGAGAGCATTGGATTCAAGTCACACCAGTCCAAACTGTGGCAATGATTAGACCTGCACGTAATGCTGTCAGCTGCTGTACGGGAGCCAAAGTATTTTGCCTGGCTACCTTTATTCCTCTTCCCCCAAAATATAAAGCCAAGTTTATATAAATACATAAAAACCACATATGTAAATATAAAGCTAATTTCATTTTCAAGTCTTAAATGAATGTCAATGGTCTAAGCATAAATAACTAAATAAATGGCCGCATGTGTCTGTTTTATTCAAAGCCACATTTGCAATTCAGAAATGTCTCTTGGAGCCGTCAGACTTTTCCAGCTCTCAAGCAGAGAGGGAATCTTCTGTCGAGAAGTCAGCTGCCTCGGGTGCCACACTACTAGTAGCTGTGGATGCGCTGCATCCACTAACTGCAGCAGCAGCCCCTGTCTGAAATTCAGGGGGGGCAGCTGCTACCTCACCAGTGCACCACAGAGCTTGTCACATAAATTCAAGGCACCTCTTGCTGGGCCAGCCTAGGTAAGTGGAGTGAGGACAGAAAACCGGATCACAAACAGTTGCTAAGACACAGTGTCTTTTGATTGCTCTCTTGGTGCACATCATTCTTGTATCCCAGGAAAATTTCCCACTATCAGAAAAATATTTGTCATGTTTTAAAACAGGATGCATCTTCACATACACAGGATGGGTATCCACTAAGCTTCAATATAAACTTTACTTTCCTGGGCAATAAAAGTTCTCACTATCCTCCGAGGCACTGACAATCTTTTCATTTATTGCTTTTAGGTGTCCCAGCAGACTACAGAGCAAATAACAAACGAGTACTTTGATTTTTACCAGCTTTTAGTAGATGGTATGTTTTCATTACACAGAAATTATTACACAGATTGTCCTTCTGGCTGGAGAAACGAGTTCTAACACATCGCAGAGTTTTAAGGGGGAGAACTGGTTCTGAGGACAAGCATGTGTCCTGGGAAAAAGACGGGAAGAGATAAACAAAGTAAATAAACATTTGGAATGGAAATGGTAAGTTAGTAGCTGCCCAAAGTGGAAAGTAGGATTTAAGTGTATTTCTTCTCATGCATGTGCGGTAGTTTGATATCTTAAATCAAGAGAAAGAGCACACAGAGTCCATCCATTTTTTCCATTAACTGCCTGGATGCTCACATCCAGGTAATGTTTGCGTTTTCAGTGTAAACAGAAATACTGTAATGAGTCCTGGCCAACCAATGGACAATATGTTGAAATGGTTAATTTGATACATTGTTATTTTGATGTTAATTCTAATCTTTTTTCTTCCCATTACATTTAGATACTCATTTTGCTTTCAAGTTGAAGACTTACAATTGTGGAAGCTCTGCTGTTTGATTTTAACCATATACACCCATCCTGCAGCTCACAATAACTGTTAAGTCTAAGCACAACACCATAAAAACTAGGCTGAGGAGTTCTGAGTTAGAGCATCCTCCTTTGCATTGTTCACAGGTCAGCTGAGGATTTCACTGGTGCGGGAGGATGTATGGCTAACGTGAGTCAGCAAAGCTGGCCCGACGCGGCGCTCGCCTGGCCTCCTGCCAGCGCCAGAGACGTGCCTGCTGAAAGCAAGGGGTCACAGTTAGTGCACCGCTGAAATATGCCTGTTGTTGGCATAAGGGTCCCTACTGCAAAGCAGCGTAATTCAGAGCAGTCCTCAGGATCAGCTTGGCAGCAGCCCACGGGTAAGGAGCGGCTTTGTCATTCTCTTTGGGATGTGCTGAACGAACCCTTAGCCGAGCAATGCAAACAAGGCACATTTCCAAGTCGTGTCAGTGAGTTACGGTGCAGCGCTGCAAGTGTGGCACCGGTCAGCAACTCTGTGCGTGCTCCTACTCCGCCCTGTGCGAAGAGGTGTGTTTCGGCGTGCCCTGGGGAGGGGTGAACTTTTGCAGCCTGCAAAGTACCTGCAACCGCTCTGGCTGAGCGTCAGGCTGATTTTTCAGCTCCCTAAACAAACCAAAAGATTAAAAGAAAAAGCACTCTCAGTCTGTTTGAGCTGACTTTTTGTTCTTCTGAAAGAAATACCTTTTTTTTTTCAGATTAACCAAAACATTTTTAGAGAAAGTTGGAGGCGGTTACTAAACCTAGCGCTATTTCGTACTGATAAGGAAGAGACATCATTTGAGAAGGCACCTTTCAAGGACACCATTTGCTCCTTGTCAATACAGGCCTACAATGCAGGATTATTTATTAAATCTGAAGTATGCCTCTTCTAAAGTTTCTTCTGAGCTTTCTATTCTTTACACATAGTCCCTACGCTGTTTGTTTCTTTCCTCCTCTGTTGTTTATCCTTGCTTCAATTTCTAAAAGTTCTTTTTATTGTGAGTCAGATTAAAAACACCCCTGTGAGCCTTTTCCCCCTTGCCTGACGGCTGGGGCCTTCACCATGCACCCAGTTTCCTACGACTGTCTCCTCATGTGGTATGCCAGAGCCTCTCTACGCCCCGTCTCCCTACAGCAGCATCCTCCCTTTGCCCGAGGCTCTGCATGTCCTCCCACCTGCTCTTTCCTCACCACACCTTTGAGTGCCATGAACGTGCCTCTCGTTCTCAGCCGGTCCTCACGCTCGCCCCCGCTGCGGTCCCTCCCCAGGTCCCCATCCCGGTCCCGCTCCGGCATCCCTGCCTCCGCTCTGCTCCGGAGCCCCTCTCCGAACTCGGCCCTCAAACTAGGAGACAAACTGCTGTTTTGTTTTCCTTCTCACCCACTGATGCTCCTAACTCAGCAGCTTGGGACCTGGCTAAAAACAGCGTGTTGTTTTTGCAATAAATAAATAAATTGACCGTTAAGGCACTCCATGGCTCTAACCAGCAAAGAAAAGGTGGAAATACTCTTGGCCTCATAGAAATCTCAAAGGTAAGGCGATACACCGTGGGAGTAAGTAGGACAGATGAAGCAAATGATACTCAATTTTGCAGCCAACTTTTTTGTTACTCGGTACTGCCATCATTCAATAATCGCCTTTTTCAGTGTGTCCCATATGCCTGTAATACTACCTAAACTGGCTTAATTTTTCCCCTTCCCCTTTCCAGCCCTCAGGTCTCTGGCTCCCTGGCCCCTGTGCTCAAGAAATGAAATTAGAAACTCTCTTTCGAACCCGTTGCTTTTGCTCAATCGTTGTAACTTCTGTTAGGCAAGCTGTAATTCCCCTTCCCCCGAGAGCAGGCCTTTTTGCTTCACATGCCTGAAAATCAATTAGCTGTGGCCTCTCTCCCCAAAAGAAATGTGCTATGTTGCTGTTGCTCTCAAGCCTGCTTCCAAACACTACCGGTCCCCGCAAAAATTCATGTTCAGCCTGCACAGTGTAATAAAACCACTGCCTAAGACTGGCTTGAGCAAACGCTGAGCTGCAAGTAGTTCTGTGCTGTTGTAGCACAGCCTGTGCAGAGAGAAAAAAATATCTTCAAGTTAACCTGACTGATATAACTAGTCCTCCTGTCATCATAGAGCAATGATAGTTCCTGCGTAGTTGCTACTGTGTGCTCTAGCACGTAGGATTCCCAGCATGTACTGTGGCCTCATTACAGGAGCAGATATAGGACAGAAAAAAACCCAACCAAAACAACTCATGCCCTCTGCAATCTCACTTACAATCTACTGATGCGGAGCACTGGGGCTGCATCGAGTCCCAGGAAAGCCGTGACTGCTGAA
>NW_009232412.1:8683-23641 GCF_000690835.1 Fulmarus glacialis
AGCTGCTGACTGGTTTTTCCGACATCATTAACTATTCCCACAGCAACCTACAGCCTTTTTTTGTGACTTCAGCATGCCTCATGCTGCGAGTCTGTAGCCAGAAGCACGTGTGCGAGCAGGTGAATGATTATCTGGAAAGATGAGGTAATGCGGTTTCACCTGTGATGTGAAACCTCCTGGCCTCCATGACCGTCCTGATAAGGCCGGACCCACTCGGCCTGGCAGGTGCACACCTTTTGAAAGACAATGTAGAGAAACATATCTCAGGAATCAAACTATAGGTCTGACAAGGTCTGAGACACAGCTTTGTGAGCAGCTTTTATTTTTTTCCTTCAGTCACAAGCCTTATCATGGGTATGACTTTGGGAACGGGATCGTTGTCAAGAGAATTAGGAGTGCATTCAGATTTGCTACCAGGAAAAAGAAACCAGCTGCAGACTGTGCTAACAGAGCACTGTCATTAAGCCAGGCGAAAACTAAAACCAGATCGAAACACTCCCATATTTTGAAGCCTTTGAAATCCCAAACTACGTCTAATTTTTGTAGCTTAAGCAGATACCACTGTTAGATGCCTTAGGCTGAGGTCATCTTCGACCCAGTGGCTGATCTCATGACAGGTATCACATCACACTTTCCTTCCCTGTTCTCCCCAGGGCTAATAATACGTGAACAAACCAATAACTACACTGAAGATTTCTTTCAAAAAAATACCATGGATACATCAGTTTAAAAGTTAGTTAAGATCTGGCACTGTTAAATATAAAATGCTTTTTCTTAAAAGCTAATGTACTGCTCCTTATCTGTGGGAAAGTCACTTTTACAACATTTTACTGAATGAGATTGAGTCAAAGCCGTTCTCTTAAGAAATGAAGCACTCTTTTAAAACCAATTAAGTTACCCAGTCTGCTTCAACCTGGGGGGAGCAAAGCAAATGAGAGACTGACCTGATCCAAAGACCCCTGACTTCAGAGGGAGTTTTGCTGTTTTTTAGATTAGGTTCTCCTGTAAAAAGTGACATAAGTCATGGTAATGGACACAGAAGCTGTGCTATTGAATCACCTGGCAGCACAAATTTGATGATATCAGATGTGAACACCTCTGCAGTGTGCTGAATCAGAGTGCAAAATATGTCATGTATCTCGGTTTTATGCCAGCTGCAGGAGGACAAACAATAACTCAGCCAAAATAAGGTGTTATAATACTTTACATAACACCTTACATATACCTTATATAATAACAATTCAGACAGACTATGCAAGTCTCTAGGGCAAGACATACCTCCTACCTACAGTTTTTGAACCAGTATGAACCAGCAGAGTGAGTTTGTCCAGTACTTTGCAATCTCTGCCTGTTAGATATGGTACGAGACACCCTAAAACATCTTGTCAAACCACAGCCTAAGCACCTAATAAAACAAGCTATTTCATACAAAGTTTCAATCTCACAAGCACAGTCATGCAGCTGAAGTCTCCTCTGAAAACACACGCGTGGTCAGGGGAACGCCTCGTGTGCTCAGAATTAAGTAATTAGCTGAGAACTTGCCCAAAAGGGGCATTAATCCATTATTTCCACATTTCAGTTTGGTCATAAACCTGGCAATGTTTAGCTAATACCCCAGAAATCATTCCAGGCTGGAAGGATATCTTTCCACCCTCAGCCGGAAATATTAAACAAGATGAAGTTTTCTGCATGGTGGGATCCAAACACTGGTCCTATAACATGTTTGCGCAATCTCTGCAGCAGGGTTTCTCAAGAGGTTCATCTACCAAGAGGTCCAGACATTCTCAGCAGTACCAGAGTGCACCTGAAAATATGAAAAGGGCACATCCTAGAAGAGTGTTTTAAAAAAATGAAGCGCTGTTCATTCCCTTACGTGGCTCTTTAACAGAAGATAAATAATATCAGGAAGACTGTTTACATATGCCTCCACAAAAATCAAGGATGCCTTTGCAAATCATTTGCATGAGAAATAGTCTATTTGAAAAATGCTCTCCTATTTATAATAACATCATTTGTGAAGAGAATCGGAGTTCCTGGGAATATTATTGCATGCTTAAATGATAGCTGAAGCAACACAGAACTGTGTTGGGCTGAGGCTGAATATTTTGGAGACTATATTTTTGGCTGTATTGAGCCCTGTTAATTAAGAAGGCTAATCAGTGTGTTACAGAAAGTTTTATTATCTTCGCAAACTCTTTTGACATCACTACAAAAGGAAATATATGGCAGTGATTTAACCACAGCAAGTCTCACAAAAATTCAGATATTTAAATTTGCTTAAACAGAAAAGGCATCCTGAGGAAGAGAGGAGATTTGTTTCCATAATAGGGTAGAAAAGGTAATCATTTGTCTCCAGAGAGGCTGTAAGCTGTTGGCAGTAAATATTTAACATATAAAACGTAAGCTGGTAATCCGTTTAGTGCTGTGCCTTCACCCTGAAATCGTGTGTATGAACCCAGTTTAGGGCAGAACGTCATTTAAATCATGGCACCCGAGCTATGGCAAGGCAATGCCAAGCTGGAATGAAGACAGAGCATGTTCATACATGTTACTACATCCATGTTAACAGCACACAGAACCTTCCCATAATAAGGAAAACTAACCGCTGTACAAGAAAAAAAACCAGCCCTGCAGAGAAATCCTGGAAAAGCTGCGGTTATCCATCAGGTCCTATTTCCCTGCACGAGGAGGGGGCTCGGCGGTGGCCTCTTGCCGGGAAGGCCGGGTAGAGCCGCGGTGCCCACAGTCAGCCACAGCATCCCCAGCAGGCTGCAGAGACCGAAGTGCCCTCAGCTTGCCTGTTAGGAGATGAATGGGCTTCAGCACCTCCCTGGAAATAAACTGTAACAAAGAATAGCCTCCTTTAAATTGTAAATAGGCTGTATATTCTTTTTTTCCTCGCCCACACTTAGATTTCACTTCAATGTATCGTTAAAATGTGGGAGACGACCGTAAAACAATCAGATAAAGCATTTTCCTTACCTTGGACTGTGTTTAGCATTGGAATGACATGTTATGTTACTGTGGAATAAGGACTACATTTGTTTATTCACTGAAATATAGTCAGAGTCTAACAGCACTTGTGCTCATTTCTCAGCCTTTAAATAACCATGTCTTTTCCCATCTGTTAGTTTTTCTGGAACTTGATCAGTAAAATGTCTTTCAGTTTTCATTTTTAAGTTCATGCTTTATATATAGACCACATGTTTCTTATATATTATGCTCTGTCTATATGATGCTCTATAGGTATAAGTCAGTTTTCTTGTATCTCCTTTTCAAAAGGTACTTTAAAAAATTCTCAGGAACTTTTTTCTCTTCCTTGGTATTCTCAGGTATGTACAAGATGTAAATCTATGCCACTTTCAGTAGCCAAGGCTATTCTGCTTAACAGCTTAGTATACATGATCCCAAGAAGTTTGGACATTGCATGAGTAGTCTGATATAAACAATTGCCTTCCATAAATAAATTAAGTAGAAATATAAAAACAACAATGTCATGTAAAGTGATTTAGTTTACACAGGAATCTAAGTGCAAAATGTCACCCTTCAGATGCCAAATACTGTATTAATATGGGATGGGAACGAGCTCCATACTCCAACTAGCATCTTTATAATCCCAACATCCTGTCTTTCCAAAGTCAGTACTGGAAAGAGCAACCTTCCTACTGTTGGAAATGATCCACTTCATAGATTATTCAGCCTTTCTCAGCTCTCCTCCTATGTTACTCACAATCTGAGAAGACCCCAAGACTTGTCTCAGTCCCCACTGCCCGCCAAGGAGATTCCCCCCAACGCTAACCCTTTTGGATTTGCGGGTTTTGTCACAAACTCCCAAGGCAGCCCTTGTTTGATGCTTGATAAAGGAGAATCCTGCAGCCCCCGCACGGCCCCTGGGCACTGAGATGCTGGGCATTGCAAGAGCAGACCTGGACCAGGGTTAGGACCTCTACTCCTCTGAGGACTTCAAGGCCTCTGGTTTGCCAGCCACCTTTAGTCATTCTTAACTGACACATGCAAGGAAAATAAACATAACACATCTTATACACTTGATATTTGGCTGCAAGATGTCTCATCTATTCCTTTTTTCTAGCAGGCTGTCAAGAAGATCATCAACAAAGAAGATTTTCACATTTTCCCCAGACTTGGTCCCACTGTTTTTGACAAGTTTCATCCTGGCCTTGGGCTCCCCAAAGCGGCTACTGACTGAACACTGACTGTATTTCTCCTTTCCCCCCTTAATTAGTAAGGCATCTATTAAATGAAGAGGTAAACTCCTTGTGATTGACTTAATTAGGACATTAACTTGTCCTTTAATTCCCGGTGACTTCTTTTACTCTAACCAGTGAAATGGCATCTTACTCAAACCCAGGGGAATCCAGACCAATATGTCCCGACACTGTTCAAGCACAGGGTATCCACTAGTATCTGAACCTATGGACAGGAGAAATCAACCTATACAGGGCCATCAGAGGTGTCACAGGATACCTTGAATACCTTCAGTTCGGTTTTACAACCCCTAGTACACTATGTATAGATCAAAGAAGGACTGATAAGTACTTGCCAGAGAGAACAAATGGGCCCTTCCTATTTTCACTTTACCACAGAAAATTGTTTTTGGAATAAGAAATTAAGAAAACAAAAGCAGACGCAGCTACCTAGCCAATAAGAAACCAGTGGTTATATCTGTGCCTGCATTTGCTTTCTTAAAATTGCTGCCATGTGAGGTGTGCGATGAATTGTTGAGGGTGCCAGGACACAGCCGGCACAATGGGGCAGGTGAGGGAGGTGTAGATTTGCATTCCCATGCCTGGACTATACAGTAGTGTGAGGGACTGAATCCCACAGGCAGGCTGAGCCCAAGATGTAGCAGGCAACACTAAACTTCCTCATGGCAAAGCACACAAGATCTAGCACAAAAAACCCACTACCATCACCACCAAAAAACAAAACAAAACAAAACAAAAACAGAAAAAAACCCCAAGCAGACAAAATGAGCAAAAGACCTGTCAAGCTGTCTTCTGTGCCTGTTAGCATGGCTGTTTCTTCTGACCTCTGGGCTTCTTGAGATGCCTGTGACTGAAAGCAGCAGAATACCAAGAGCCTTCCATATCACCGTGACTGTCCTGTCCGCTACAGTCTGGGCATCATCCTCATTTCTGTTCTCCTGTCCTGAAAACAAACGAGAGCCCCAGGGACCCCTTGGAGAAACTGGAGAGCATTCAGGGATGATGTTCACCTCTTGACTTTGAATGTGATAAAGAAGGCACCTTCAATGTTGTCACACTGGTGGTCCCATGGCTTCCATTATTTTCCTTGGCTTTTCTTTAGGCCTGCCTCAAACACTGGGTCCCTTTATTCCTACAGCAGCCACAGCGATGCATTTTCAGACATGCATGCTGGGTGGTGTGGCTGCTCACGGCCCCTTTCATGGATGCTTCTGCCCAGAATCCGTGATGGTCCAATGCCTCTGCCCAAGCTGAAGTGAATCGAGCCATGGGAACGCGATTCCAGCCCACACAGCCTCCATCACAGCTGGCTCGGGCTTGTTGGGTGCTCTGCTCCCATGAGGCATGAGTGATTTTGGGCTGTAGTTGGAGTTGAAGTGGCTTTTTGGAAAGTCTCACAAAGGACTGACAAAGATGTGCCAGGCCCAAAATGCTGGATGAAAGTTACATCTTCCAAAATTTTGGCTATCTTATACCCAGAAGAATCACTGTGTTAGCAATGTGCTAACATTTGCAGGCCACCCTTTGGTACCCACAAATCAAACCGCTCATCTTCAGCTCACCACTTGCTTCCTTTCTCCCTCTGACCTGACACATCACCTTGGCTTCCTGCACCTCTGTCGCTATGGTCCTAAACCCACTTCAACTAAATACACCAGCAGCACTGTTGCAGGGACGCGCAGGCTGCTCTTTCATTTGGATGCTGTCAACTACTTACATAGTTTGGCAAAAATTAACCTGGTAATTATCCACGTGATTTTGCCCAATGGAAAAAGTTTTCTCAGTTTGCAGTTGGGCCTTTTTACAACTTTTGCTATAATCTAATGGAGTAGAAAGAGAAGCTGCAGTTAACCACATTGGCCACTGAGGAGGTGCCACAGCTGTTTCATAGTTATCCAATATCCTCCCTCAAAACCATGCCTATTCATAGATAACGTTGGCTGGATCAGAGCTATTGTCACTGACTAAAAGATGTTTCTGCCCCGACGACACTGTGCAGGAGCTGGCCAGTGACCTGCTGCAGACACTAGCCCCAGCTTCCTGGAGGATTCGCGCTGCACAGTAGAAGATGCCACTGGAACTGGCTGTTTGCCCGTCAGAAGGGCATCCCCTTGGGGCTGGTGTGAAGAGCTCTGTGCTCAGGGCTTATGGAAAAGAACCAATGGAAAAGATCTTGCTTTTGCTAATGATGAATTAAGCATTTCATTGTTACCATCCATCGGTTAGTAGGCAGTCATTTCTTGAGTACTTTTACTGTATCTTATCCGCTCGCTTATTTTTCAAATAGATGATGGCAAACTATTTTGCTGAGTTGGGCATTTAGGTATCTGCACCATTTTGAAGTCAAATGCAAACCCCATGCCTACAGATAAAAACATGATTTAAAGAGCTGCTGCCTCAAAACTTCATGGGTCTGATTTAATGTCAGTTTATACTGGCCCGTTCACTTGCCTGCAAGTACAAGGGGCTCTAGATCAATATAAGTTTAGTGAGCATAGCTCACTTTTCTCTCTCTCAATCTAATCATTATTAAAAAGAGAGGTAATAACAATAGGCTTTAGAGGAAAATCATTCAGTGCTTTCTCTTTCTCGTTATTAGGCAAAAATCCATTTTTCCCGTCTGTATTTTGTTTTGTCCTGTAGCCAAGTTTTTTATTCTTTCCCATGGTTCAAGGAGGGTCCCCTGCTGCTTTTAGTCCAACTAGTCAATTAAATGGGCCCATACCAAAGTGTTCCTGTAAATCTAGATTAACCAGGGCACATGCATTTCCCGTTTTCCAGCTTGTCCCTAAATTTCTCCAAATTATGCACACAGCTATAATGACAAGAAGGACAGCTAAGAAGCTTCCTTTTTCTAAAAGATTAATTTGTCTTAACCTTAAAGATTTAGGCACAGTTTAAACCAGACACTGAAGTAGGTACGAATATTTCAGCATGTGTTAATACTCTTTGCTGAATAGGAACTGGGTTTAGCTTGTGCTTAATTTCCAGCAGAACAGGGAATTTCAAACATGGGCTAATTATGTGTTTTGCTGAATTTTCAGCCTCCAGCAAAACAACCAAAGAACATAGGCGAGCCCGCCATCTGAGGAGCTTTCCCGCTTTCTCTTTTCAGGCTGTGTTATCTCTGTTTAGTTGCATTTGCAAATGATAAAATAAACAAATTGCATTGTGCATTCTTTAGCTGAACTGTTCTTCTCTGGGAAAGGCTGGTTAGTCCAGAGCACACTGACTAGTACCAGAAGGCAGAAAAACAAGAAAGAAAAAAGATGCATTCACTTAGCACAAAATAAATATGTTGAGAAAGGAATTACTCAAGGCTTGAAAGAATACGAAAATACATTTTTAATTCTCTATGTACCAGTGATAGCAGCCTGAGTAATAGACAAGAGGAAGTAATTGCTTTAATTTAGCATTAAAAATCCCCTGAATTTTACTAATAAAACATAGTGGGAACATTTATATTATTAGATTTTTAATAATAAAGCTTATATCTAAAACTGAACTAAAGAAAAGAAAGCCAAAAAATCCCATTAACGGGAAATAATTTTAGTTGTACTGAAATTAATTTAAATATTAGGTTATTATTAGATAAGTTTGACTAGGGGAAAAAAATCACAGAACTTTCAGAGGAAGAGAGTTGTTACTCCCAGTTCATTGAAGAGAGCTCACTTAAGGTGGGGTAGACCAGGGCTATGGTAGTTTCTCTACCTTAGACATCTGAACACACCTCTCCCTTTATCTGAGGAACTGCTGTGGTCACCAGCTGCTAGACTAGGCTAGAATGAGAGTTTTTCCTCTTGACGCTTTTCATTCTCTGTGAATAATTAAACATTGACTGGAGCAGGGGTAGATCCAGGTCCTACCTCCTGGAGCAAGGACCCAGCCACCAGCCTGCACAGTCATTCCTCATCACTTAGTCTTTTTTTCACAGTAGTATTTATACACAGTGAAACAATATTAAGAGAAGCCTGAAGGAAGCTCCTTGTGGACTACTTTGTGAATTGAACTTTGAGTGGTATTCTAAGAAATGGGAGAAAGTCTCTGGCAATGAGGGAGTGGGGAAAACAAAAGCTTTATTCTTCCACTCCCATTTTCAGACTGGTTTGCGTAGCCTTCCTTATAACTTAATTAGGATGGACTGAGTGGGCAGAAGGGATGGGGAACATGTGCGCTATATTTCTGAACTGGTTTCCAAGTAGCTCAGAGCCTGGAAGCAAAGGAAGGTCTAGGAGGGTGGGGTTTCACACCGCAAAGGCATAATTCACAGAGATCGATTTGACTCCACAAATTCTTTCCCGCACTATCTGCTGCTCACCACTTTTCGTCCTCGACTCATAAGCCCACCTCTGACCTCTACCTCATGCCAGATATCCTTCATTTTATAATCGCAGCCAGGGCTATTGTCTGTCCACAATAATTTGTCTCAACTTGGGAAGAGAGGAAGAAAATGTGGGAGGACACATAACTGCTCCCAGAACTCCATCCCTTCCTACACTTATTTTTCCAAAAGCCATTAGTGAGATCCTCAGTCTGAGGATAGCAAAGGCCATTCATTGTTATTTCCCATGAAGCCAGGACTGCCACTCCAAACTAATGGACTCGTTTGCAAATACATGTCATGTGGGGAACAGCGTGGAGGGCTTCACCATTTCAGAGAGAATTTTCTTTCTGAGCATTCCGAAAAATGACATTCTGTTCCAAAGTAACTACATGCCAAGTTTCAAGCTAAAGTTATTTTGGGGGTTATCCAAGCAAGCAAGAAAAGAAAATACATATCCCCAAACTGTTTTAACTACAGAAATTTATGTTCAGGGTCTAAATAACTCAGGAGATGCCTAATAGACTTGTGAATGATAAAAAAGTCACTTAAAAGCATATGGGTCAAATAAAGCATGAAAAATGTCAAACTACCGGACAAATTACAAATACGTGAAAACGTGAATTTAAAACTTTAAAATCAACCTTACCTCCACCATTCTTTCTTTAATGAAAAGAATAAAAGTAGATTAAGTTAAGAAACAATTTCCTCAACCATGTCAGATGAAAAACTGTCAAGAATGCTTCATGGAAATGTCTTCATTATAGCAGGCATGTTATTTGTGTCTTCCAAAGGTTACCTTGGTAACTTTTTTACATTGATGTTCCACAAATTGCATAGTCCCGATCCTGTTGTACTAGAGACAGCTAAACCTTTCAGGAATGCTAAATCATATTTCAATGATACTCTGTGCCTTGACTTCAGAAACTTTGCTTTGTCTGACTCGTTCAATGTACAGGTACAGAAGCAAAGAGATGAACAAAACATGTTGACTGAGTAACTTTACAGAATAAAAGACCATATTGTATCTTCTTAACTCAGGTATTTATTTTTTAAAGTCTCTCCCCTTCTTTATACTTTGGAATAAGATGACCATGAGAATTAGAGCTTAGCAAAAGAATGGGCATAATGAAAAGAAAGACTTTACTGTATCAGCTTATCAACTGAATGTATGCAGTAAGTTTGGCAGCATTGCCTCTCTTTGCAAAAGGTAATTTCATAGTTCAAGAGAAGGTACAATTCACTCACCTGTACTTCACATCAACTTTTCTGACTCTTTGAACAAGTGCACAGGGCCAGATTTTTGTATCAGCTACCATTTACTTTAATGAATTGCCAATTTGTACTCTTACAGCTACACGAGGAAAAATCTTGACCCTGTGCATGGGCTCACCCTTCCCTTTCTGAGTCACCCAAAGAACATTAATGGGAACATTGCACTCCAACGAGGTGGGTGGGAGGTGTGGGGAGCTGAAGGCTACAAGGGGACACCAGAAGCTGTGGCATGGGCAGGGCGGAAGTTGCTTACATGGAATTTCTTTTGCCAGGAGTCTTTCCTGAGCACTCTAGAAAGCCTCAGGGAGATGCTCTCAAGCTTCTTATTTGGAAAGCTGAATGGGAACGAAAAAGAGGCTTAGGTGAAAATGCAAATGCAAATTTTGTCACTGATTTTCCGTGCCAGGGAGAGATATCAGCCCATTTCTTTATAAAACAAAACACCATTTCATCTCTCCCCACCTCACAAACATGGGACATGGGTGGGAAAAAGACCTGAGGAAAAGCAAATGGTTGTGGTAGACAAAAAATGATACAACGAAAGAGGGAAAGGACTCAAAAACGTTAAAACAGGAAATGGGGGGTGGAGAAGAGCAGGATTGCTGGGATTACAGAGCACATATTAAAGAGGAAAACAAGAGCCATGTGTGCATCCTGAGATCCCCTCCAAAAGTCAAAGATTTCACCTCAGTCTCTGCAGCTGCCTGAACTTGAGGACTTTTCTGCAGACCACATCAAGGGACTGCCTCCCTGCAAGCACCAGTACCCAGGGAGTGGTTTTACAAAGAAGAAGAAACCAAAAAAACACCCTTCTGTGCTGTGGGCGCTGCAGAATGGAAAAGGCTGACTTCTAAGGCAGTGCTCCTCATACCCTGGGCAACCCGCTCCAACAGCCAGGGGGATGCGCACTGGTGCGCAGCCCAGCCATGCTCCACGTCCAGAAAATGGCTGCTTCTGCCTTCAGTTTGGGAGCATGGGGTGCCTTCTGCTCTGTCTGGCACAGGCTGCTTCTGCTCAGCCACAAAACGCTCATCCACCTAGTAGTGATGGGAGTTGTTCCCTCCCATCGAATTGCACGTGCCTTCTTACACCCTGCCTTGCTCAGCACTTCTCTGGACACCAAGGCAGCCATAGGATTTGTATTTTCTTTTTCCTTTCCAAGCTCCTGACTTCGGGGCAGCAGCTTACTGCGTTATTTATGATGCCGCAGTGCGAAGGCCAGGAATAAGGGAGGTTTGCATTCCAAGAGAGTCATTTTTTTCCCAAGAAAAGTATGCACAATCCTAATGCCCAGAAAGAGTGCCTTTTATACCACAGACAAGTCATTTCCACAGTATGTGGTATGTATAAATACCTTATTTCTACTTCTTCCCCTGTAATAGCAATGCAAAATGATGACTGACCCCTGCAAGAAAACAGCAAAGTTTTGTATATTTTCCTTATATTTATCCTATGTGGATGTGGTTGAGCATTTGTAAAGCCTCAATGAACACCCATTGAACTACTTGTGATTATGAATATATCATCCTTTTTTTTTTCCAAATACTTCTGCAGCTTCATTGACCCCACTCCGCTACTGTGATCAAGCTTCTCTCAGAGTAAATGTGCGCAGAGCCTCCTAAGAGTCTTGGGCCACCGAAGGGCATATCTGAAAATAAAACTGCAAATACAGCTGAGGCCCAAGGATTGTACAGCCTGCTGCTTGGATGCCTGCAGGCTTCATGCCTTGATGCCAGCAGCGTTTCACACTCCATGATTGCTGCATGGTCCATTTCAACCAGAAGGGTGTGAAAGTTTTAGCTTTAGTTCCCTGTTGCCCTGAAGTATTCTTAGCATTTTACAAGACAGAAACCAAGGCAAAAACACTGAAGTCAAATGTAATTGGGATGTCCACCTGCAGTTAAGTCTTTTTTTTTTTTAAGAATATTTATTACTATACGTTGTTTGTATTTCAGCCCAAGTCTCCGCTCAATTTTGCTACAGCTATAAGATCTCAACCCACCTTCAGATCAGCCTCCTTGCTGCGCACACAGCTGTGCCAGGACACCTGACGGTGGTGGGGAAGAAAACAGCCAGTGGCAGAAACTTCTTAAGCTGCTTTAGGGAACCCTGGCCTGAGACCTTCTAAAATTAAAGACATCTCTACTATCACGTGCAGTATAATGGGTTTTGCCCAAAGGACTCTAAAGCTGTGTCTACAGCCCGAGAAAAAACTGGGCCTGGAAATGAGCTTAAGCACTGGGCTGCTAATTGCCCGTTATGCTTAACTGCAAGCATGTGTCCTGGAAAAGGTTTGGCTCCTGTCAACCAGCGCTGTCTCAGACAGTGTCCAGATCAGGAGATGGTGCATGTGCAGCCCACTCCAGCGGGCAGCATGCACCAGGCAAATGCCACATCAGCCTCCCTCCTTCACCCTTCCCGTGCCCAGCATCATCTTTTTTCACCACCCTCAGACTCTCCAGGGCACAGAGTACATGTTCTCAGCTTCATACTATGAAAACATCACTCCGATAAGCTTTTTTTTTTCAGGAAAAGAAACAGCCAACAAAAAAAGCACAAACATACTAATGGTTGTGTCTTAGGTCCACGGAAGGGAAGCGATTGCTTTGCAAAGTGGATGTGGCCAGGTCTTGGCACTTGGCCAGAGAGCAGTCCTTCACTTGTTTCAGTTGGTATTATAAACATAGCCCAATGGCAAGAATCTGCTTTTACCTTCACAGGGATGGCAGAAGGCGCACTTGTGACACTAAGGCTACCATTCTGCTGAAATCCTTGAAGGCCTCAGAACCAACAAAGATTTTTATTTTCCCCTTGTGCAGAACAAATGTTAGTTTTGTCCGAGAAACAACAATTGCTTTGCTGAAACTTCTCAGTTTGAAACAGATACCCAAACAAGAACATCAGGAGGAATGTCCTTCATAAGTAACAATAATCTCCTCATCTGTAGCATACAGAAGCAAAGCCCTTTTTTATTCCAGAGATATCTGTAGCTTTACAGTAAATTAGGTTTTGGTTTGTTTTTTTTTCCTTTGGTTTTTTTTCTTTGTTTTTATTTTTAAGATCTCACAATTTAATTATGTTGAAGCAGGAAGTACGCTTCATTTAAGTGATGTCAGGATTTCTCTCTTGAGCTGTTTCATGGAAGAATCCTTACTTCTTTTTCTCTGTTTAGGCTGAAGGTTTATGAAGCCAATGTAAACAGCAGAAATGAGTGTAAACACTCGGGATTAACTTTAGGAGATTTGAAAGCAACAGGGTTTGCCTTAATAAAATGAAGCAAATAGTTTAGTATTTCTAGATATCTCTATACATAGTTTAAAGATACTGGAGAAGTGTGTTCCCCTTATTAAACATTTACCATTTGACCTTTTTGAGGATTACCTCAAAGAATCAAGGATAGCATTATGTTGGTGTTCAAGCTAATTTGTATTAACTTCAGGGAGAGGACAACTGGGCCATTACTTCATTAAATGTGCAGACAGACATCGGAATTGTATTATCTGCATTGCAATCCAGCAAGATTGTTATGCAGTAAAATATTCTCAAAAGGTTACCATCTATTTCTTGTGAGCTGTGCTTTGATCCTAACTGCCTCCTCCGCTCACTATAGATGTCCTCTGCTTCCTCTGAGTGTCCTGTAATATTAACGAGAAAATTTCCATGATGCTAATACTAGAACTACTGGTTATAATTTCTTGTGAAAAATGAGGGGGCAAAAAGGAAGAATGTCACTCTGCCAAAACGAATGTATTCTCTTCCCCTGATAAAACTCCAAAACAAATAATTTTGTTTTCTAACAAACAAAACATACAAGAGAACCTGTGCAGGTGATGGCTGTTTAGGAAGAAAGTTACACAATCTTAAGGGATTCCAATCTGGGCAATGTGATGAGAGCCTCATGAAGCCAAAATACCCTCAGAATGCTTAAAAATTTCTGCTTGCAATTTCCAGCCTGAAAAAATGAAGGAGGAATTTTAAAGACAGACTCATTACAGGGATAAAAAAATATTGATTGCTTAAGCATAACTGAAGTTTCACCAGCATTCATAGGAAGCATACTAACACTGTGGATGCTGGAGTTCATACAAACACCACTTGCCTCTACTGCCCTCAACTGATGTGCCTTCCCATTCAATATCTGTGGGCTAAGTACTGGACCAGTTAAGATGACCCAGGTAACTACATACCTGCCATCCTAACATCAGTCCCAGGCAAAATAATGAAAATCCGGGAAGATTCAAACAATAACAACTAACACAACTATGCATATTACATCTTGTCAGACTAACTGGGTACGTCTTTAGGATATTACAAGTTCAACAAGTTCAACAATTAAAAATATCCATATATAACAGACTTCCACTAAACGCCTTGCCTCTTTTTGACCCAAGCAGTTAGCCAGTATTTAGGATAATGCAGTTTGTTCACTTTAGGAGAAGTTATTGATAGAACCGGTCTTTCTTGGAAGCAAAGCTGTTTATTTATTAAACACAAATCTCAAACACAGCATAAGATTGCAACTTTGATCACTGCTTTAGGCATCCTTTCAGCTGGGACTTTGTTGGAAAGCATCACTCTAGACTTCTTTTTTTGAAATGTAATCATATTCATAGGGCTAACTCATGTCTTATGTAGTATTCTTTTCTCCAGACAAAAAGAAAACATTGATGAAATAGGTAGTGAACCCCTTAGCCAACATGTCTTGCAAATATGTGTATTTTGGTTGGTGACCTGCTAGTGTTTGAGAAGCACCTTTATAATTTCTTAGAGATTCTACATTCTGTGCTTTAATGTGACTTAGACCAACTTATAATTACTCCCTAATTTACTATTAACTATAAGCAATGCGTGCGTCTGTCTCTCTACCACTGCTTCTGGAAATTCACTTTTGCAATTTGTGCTCTGGATGTACAAGACCTTCACTACATACTTAACAGCTTGAATAGCTGTACCTTGGAAACTCTTTAGTGGAAACCTGAACAAACTTGATTGTTTTCATCTTTTATTACTGACTGATTGAAAATCAGTCCGTGTGGTTTTCACACCACAAATGTGTCTACGTATTTATAACATATTCTAAGGTGCTGTCACTTTTTTTTTGCCAGGGGGTGGAGAAAACAAGAAGTTACCGGTATA
>NW_009232413.1:0-243 GCF_000690835.1 Fulmarus glacialis
GGGAGATTTGTTATTAAAATGCTGGCATTTGGGGTTATTTGGTATTTGGCATTTGTAATGAAGCTGTTACTTTATTTCAGGTACCACCTCATGGAGACCATTAGCAATTATACCTCTTCGTCTGAGAGATTTTTTATGGAGGAAATAGAGAATGGCACCCTCACTGCCTTTCTTTATGATGTCATCTCCTTTGTTAAAATAACTTGTCAGTACCTTGAACATCCCTGGGCAGTTAAGATAACT
>NW_009232414.1:0-37977 GCF_000690835.1 Fulmarus glacialis
CGAGCAGATTAACACTCCCGCCCAACTTGTTGTCGCCCGTAAACTTACTGAGGGAGCACTTGAGCCCCTCATCCAGATCGTTGTCCATGTAAAGGCAGTTAGGGTTTTTTAGCAGCACTTGGCAGGTTGCTCAGTGTGGCTGTATCTTGGGGGGTGGGGATGTGGATGTGTGGTGGTCTCCTGTCAGAGCACATAGGCCTCAGTCACAACGTGCTATATGTCAGCTGAGTCGCAAGGCACTCAGCGATTACATGCTTGTTTTCCTTTGGCCCAAGACTGAGGGGATCCTTTACACTTCAGTCTTGTCAGCAGTCCTTTGCTGAGAAATCCTATGTGGCTCAAGAAGTTTCATTCTTTGTGTCTCTTTGGGCATCATTCAGATGGTCCTATACTGATGTCTTCAGAGGCTTCTGCAAGGAAACTCATCCTCAAAGACTCAGCTAAAGGAAAACAAACATGAGGTGCTCCACTAACATATATCACTCAGCTTGGTTCCAGAATTACTTTAATAGGGGAATAAGCATCACAGCTCAGAAGGCTGCCACACTGCTCCATCAAATAGCAGAGACAGCTTTCAAGGACCAGAAATGTCACTTCATAATGACAGCATTTATTTATTTATCTATTAAGATTTTTTTTAAAAAACCAACACTGCCCGTTCTCAAGCCTTAAGTAACATTCCCTCTTGGAGCTTAGTTCTTGTTTTAGTGACACTGTTTTCAGCCTTTCTTCACTTCTCTTTGTACCTTTCCATTATGCAGTGGCTCTTCAGGTAGTGAGGCTGTGTGCTTTCATAGGGGTAGGCTGGAAGCCTGCAATCCACAGGATGCTTCAAGCGTGGGGAGAAGAACTGCCGTGGTAAATTCCTGCTTGCTCTCTATGCCCTCACAGAGATGATTTTTGCACAATGTCCCTCTGAGGTGCTGCAGGCTGGCAGAGAGTATGGGAAATCTCAGGTTGTTTCAGCAAGGCTCAGTGGTTTCCTGAGGGTGACTCTGAAGGGAGGGAGCAAAGGCACAAATCTGTGTCACTGTATCTCCATGCAGTGAACCCATTAACACAGCATCATCGTGCTTTTGCTTTCCAGCATGGCAGGGGTGTTTGGTACAGTACGTTGAAGCGGTTTATGGATGAGAGCTTTCTTCTCTGACAGGGAATTGCCTTGCTATAGGAATGTCTGCCTGTGCATGGTCTGGCTTAATTTTGTTGTCTTCCCCCTGCAGAGAGGATAGGTTTATTCTGAGCACAGGAAACAATCCACCAGCTCTGCTCATTCCAGTTAAGCGTGAGGCATAGGACCTTAACTTTAAATGTCCCTTAAAATAACAACAGGATGTTTAATTTTCATCTGGAGCCTGTAAAAGTCCTTCTGCCGCAGTGCTACACCTACTCCCCTCAGCTACAACAAAATACATCAGAGGCCTGGCAGTTAATCTGCCCTTCCCAACACAGCGAGGAGCAGTCACAGCCCTCGCCCTGAGCCGGGTGACTGCTCCCTTCATGTCTCCGGCTGTCAGGAAATGCAGGAACCATGAGCTGGGGGCCCCTTTCAGCCTGGTGTCTCGAGTTTGGTTGTTATTTATCACACCTGATTCTTTGTGAAATGTTTGTTTCATGAGAAACAGATTTAAATTGGATGGTTCATTGATTTGATTAAGAAAAGTGATTAGTATGGCAGTGAAAGCTTGTTAGTCAAAGATTTTTAACCCAGCTGTTCCTGGGAAAAAAAAAAAAATCAGATGGGATTTTACTGCTGATTCCAGCGCTCGGTACAGTTTGCTTTACAAGCTGTTGGGCAAAGCTAAAGGCATTGGAGCTGGAACATTTGGTTCTTGGAAAGGAAAATATTTCAGCCTGTGTCACAGCTCTGCTTGACTTTGACTAGAAGAGAAAGGTGTAGGGCTATATATGTGCAGTTATTAAAACGAGGTGAGAAATGTGTGACTGGATCCCTCCTTTTGGGGCAAAGCTGCCATGCAAAATTTTCTGGCTCTCTTTGATTGAGGGCAAATGAGGAAGCAGCAGTCCGCTGGCTGCCAGGATGGCAGTACTGTGGAGCTGGTTTCCAGAGATGAATGAGAGGCCTTTGTAGGTATTTTCATTCCTGTACCTCTCCCAACTGTGGAGTCTGGGAGGTGGGATCAAGATGAGAAGGTTGTGGCTGGATGCCCTGCACCAAAGACTGTGATACTTAGTGTCCCCTGAATATCCATCCTCCATCTATGTAGAGCCCTGTAGGAAAGGGGGCTTACCCCATTTTAGAACTGAGTTATCTGAAGTAGGTTGACGTTAACTGGCTTCTAAATGTGGCAGTAACTCCTGAAAAACAAAAACAAACCCAAAACAAACAAACAAACAAAAAACACAAACGAGCTGAAATGCCTCGGTTATACTAAAATCCATATTTGACATAGGTTAGGTGTTCCCAAATGGTATCATCTCCAGGTTGTTCTACAGAAAAAAAGTTTTAAAAAAAAAAAACAAACCACAAACAAAAAACAGGCTTTACCGATGGACTATTAAGTTCCTTCAGCCTGGTTGCTTTCTCTTTGCTGTACAGAAGAGACTGGGGAGGAGACAGGTAAGGAAATGGGAGGAGGGAAACTGGTAAAGGGCTTGTCCCACATCCTCACCAGACACCTGGGGGTAGGAAGTCCCTGTTCCTGTGTGCCAGCCTCTACTGAGAGGCTGGTGCAATGAAATGGTTAATGGATTGTACTTCACGTGGAGGCCAGAAACAAATGGAGTAATGCAGGGGTCTTTCCTGACACTGAGGTGCCAACAGGGAAGCAATTCAGACAAGTGCTTGGGCAGAGCAGGGCTGTGATGAGTGTCACAGATGATGTTTAACATCTTTATCAGTGACTTGGAGGAGGTGGCAAGGTGCGTATTCATCATGTTCACTGGTGCCACAAAGTGATGGCAGCTGGGCAGGTCAATACAGTGGTGGGCAGGGTGGCCGTCCAGCAGGACCTAGACAGGCTGAGGGCATGGGCTGACAAAAACTTTACGAAATTCAACAAGAACAAGTGCCAAGTGCTGCAGGTTGGAAGGAAAAGCCTGGTGCAGCAACCCAGGCTGGGACTGCCTGCCTGGGGAGCAGCTCTGCTGAAAAGACCCTGGGGGCCTTGGTGAGCAGTGAGCTGAGCGTGACCCAGCAGGGACCTTGGTAGCAGGGATGGCCACCAGCCTTCTGGGCTGTATCAACAGCAGCACAGCCAACAAGGTTAAGGAAGGGATTATCCCACCCTAAACATCACTCATGAAGCCACATCTGAAATACTGCATCCAGTTTTGGATGGGGACGTTGATAAACTGGAGTGAGTTCAGGGGAGGGCCCTCAAACTGATAAGGGACTGGAGCTCTTGCTCTGTGAGGAACGGATGAGGAAGCTGGGCTTGGTCAGTCTGGAGAAGGGAAGGCTGCAGGGGGACCTAACCACAGCCCCTTGTGTCTAGGAGGAGGTTATAAAGAAGACGGAGCCAGGCTCTTCACAGTAGTGCATAGCCTCTACCAAGGCTATGCAAACTCATCCAGTCCATAGGGAAATTCCTGCAACCACCCACTCGTCACAGCCCTGCTCTGCCCAAGCACCTGTCTGAACTGCTTCCCTGTTGGCACCTCAGTCCCGACCCTTTCTGGGAGCCCAGCAAGCCCAGGCACTCTCCTGCTTTTCCATGTGCTCTCCCTGCACACCAGCCCTCCTGCCCTCATCTGTCTTAGCTGTGCTCTGCTCCTGTCACTACATAAACCAGTCTGTATTTCCATGGCCTGAAGTTTATAGTCATAGACAGGCAGGTTTTTTATTATCATTTAATGCATGAAAACTCTTGCGACAGTTCAAAACTTGACTATTTTCTTTTGGAAACAAGTGACGGGAGAGGCAATAGCCTGGAAGAATGACCCAAGACTATAGCTGCTAGGTGCGTGAGTTAGCACCCACCTCTGTCCTGGGCCCTGTTAGACCATACTGCAGTTCTGCTTGGCATCTCTCTGAAGGCACTAATGATGTCAAGCTGCACAGTCCAGTGCCAAAGGCTTAACCAGGCATACTCTAAAAACACAGAGAAATCATGAAGCGCAAAACTGCTTATCATTTACCTGCCTCAGAGCTGAAAGCCAGTGAATAATAACTCAGACCATTGTGCATAGCAAGTGATTCAGGAAAGCCAATTGCACGGGCTGCAAGACTGATAAGAAAAAAAAGGTGTCTGTGTTGAATGGGCCAGACAGGTGCCTTACAGGTCCCCGTTTCCCCACACTATGGCACATAGAGCTGTTTAGGGCTGTACCAGTGAAAGCAAGAGCACAATCAGGACTAGAGTGTCACAAGTCTGCAAACAAGAAATATCCTATTTAATCCACTGTTCTCAGAGAGCGTGGGGACACAGGCTGGCAGACAGGGCCACCCTCGATTGCTTTTGCGAGTGAAGCAGTGTGTACGTGGACTGGCATTGCCCTCTGCTGGCTGGCGCTCGGTGGGTGATGCTGGGCACATGGGGTGCGCGGGGCTTTTGGGGATTTTGCCAGGCTTCTTGCCGTGCTCATCACAGTCTCTCCTTCCCTCTGTATGACACGTAGCCCAACAGTGGTTCTGCTTTCCTGCTCCTCTGGTGGCAGCTGGGCAGGGTCCAACTTCACCCTTCTGCATTTGACACTTTGTTCCACTTATTTTTTCCCTGTGAGTCTAGTTTTGGCCTTGTCTTCCTCTTCTCTCTCTCAGTACAAAGTCATTGCCCCTCTATGTAAGGGACATCCTTGCCCACTGTGCTAGCAACTGTGTAGAAATGCTAGCTAGTGTTTTTAACAAGTCAGCTAGCAAATTTTAACCGTTGCATTGTAAAATGCTGAATAAACAGGGCAGGATCCCTTTGGAGGGAGTCAGGAAGCTGAAAGAGCTTTCTCTCGGTTTTATTTACTTTCAGTGTACTGGTTAATGACTTACTTTCTGCTCTTGCCTAAGTTTCTGGGGCACTATTCCCTAATGGACACAGACCCATTGCTTTTAGTGGCATTGCATTAAAAAAGAGCAAAGCTCACAGCCCCAACAGCCCTGAGAAGAGTCTTTAGTGCTCTCCCCGTATTGCATTACACACATTGCATCTTGCAGCTTTGCCCTTGGAGAGCTGGTATCTTCCCAGGAGAATATGGATCTCTCAAACAAGATACAGGAGAGAAGCGAAGTGTAAGCCAAAGTTCAGGGGGGCAGAATGGAAACGGAGAGATTTTTATGAGTTGTTCCCATCTCACAGAGCAATAACAGCCAAACTAGTCCCAGCGACTAGTTTTTCTTTTGTCCTTGCCTGACACTGTGCCCCTCCACCAGAAGAGCTCTTGCTGCTGTCTGATGGTTTGCACCATCAGATTTTTCGCTGGAGCCAATGAACTTAAGAAAGAGCACAGAGGAAAGGCTGGTTAGAAGTTATTTCCAGCCATTCCAGCAACTCACACTCAGAGCCAGATAACTAGTACTACTGGCTATGGTTTTCCTTCTTTGAGCTGACTTACAAAGTCTCCCCAATGAAACATTGCAGACACCTCTGGCTGCCAGAGTAACTAAACATTGGGAGAAGGTAAGAGTAGCCATGAAAACAAAGTGGGCATCACTCATATCAAATGCAACCAATAGTTACTGTTGATATCAATGGTGCTCAACTCCCAGTGGGGCTGGCACAATAGGCACAGCAATTAGCACCAAAATATACACCCTTGGCAGTGGCAGCCTACAAAACTGGGCCAAGAAGCAAACACCTAGGAGAAGAGCAGGGGATGAAAAGAAGCTGAAAAAGGTCTGAAAACACTACTTGCAAAGGATTGTGAAGGATGCTCAACAGGGAAAGAACCACCGCAGGTGAAAATCCTTGCTGTCTGGGGCTGAGGACCTAGATCTAATCCAGATGGGCACCGCTGATAGATGAGCTGTATCAGCACAGTCCAGGATAATGGAGTCGGACAGACATGGGGACAAAGTCACTGTTACGTACTTCACGCTCAGAGGATTATCATGAAACACTGAAGTGAAACCCAGGTCAGTCACTTTAATGAGCTGGGAAGAGGTGCCCCCTACATTCTCCAGTTGTAAAGAAAACCCTGCAAATGGAGGCAGAAACCCCTAATGTGGGCATGAAACCACCTGGCTTCCGTATCTGGCGCCGCAGTAGCCTTGGATAATCTACTACATCTCTTAGTGTCTGTGCTTAGCTTTACAGAAAATCAAGACACTCTTGCCATTGTTTTACAATCTGATAACAAGTTGTCTGTTACGGTGATACATTCTTGTTGTGATTGATGGTGGTACTCCTGTGGTGGAGCAAACTTCCAAACTAGTGTCAGAGAGTACAGCCTACATTGGGGCTTTATTTCATGCAATAATATCGCTGGTCGGTGGCTTGGATCCTGCTCCTGCCAGCTGAGCAGAAGAGATAGGATCCATTGATCTCTTCCCCCGAGTGTTTAGGACAATATCCTCTGCTAGACATAAGCTGATGGTCCTTGCAGATGCAACAGCAACAAAAAACACGGCCCATAATCTTAAATTCCCCCGGTTAAGATATACTGCTCTCAGCTCAGCACCTCTCTTTGATGGCTCTCTGTGTGACATGGATGCGTGGAGAATCAGGTGGAAGATCCCGCTCATGACTAATGTTGAACAGGAATCAGTGGTTTGCTCAGTGTTATTTTGCACTGAACATGATTGGCAACAACAACAAAAATACAGATGGTAAATCATGTAGAACTTGAGAAGCTGCTGCCCTGAAGCTTTACTCTGAAGGGTCAGCAGTAGAGTGATGCTAATCTAGTCTGAAAACAGCTGTTCCTTGGGGAGCAGAAAATAATTCTGTTGGGGAAATCATGAGTATAATGATTTTTTGTTTTTATCTGAAACTTTATCTGCCTGTTTCCTGCTGCATTTTGGGTTGTTTATCAGTTTTGGTTTCAGCAAAGACAACAGTTTCATCCGGAGGGCCACCCACTTATGTTGTGCATTGTTGCCTGCACTCTCTGAGTGAGAGCGAGGGGGAGAAGGAGGAAAAACAAGCTATGGTTAATTACAGGCACTGTTCTGCCACTCGAGACTCCTGGAAAATATCAGTCACCTTCCTGAGTACCTCATAGCAGCTACGACAGGTTTAACAACCTGTATCAGGTAGAGAGAAATCTCTCAGGATGCATTGGAAACAGTTGAAGGAGGGTAAGTAATATGTCAGACTGACATTATGGTTGGGGATAAGGTTAACCAAGCGATGTTCTTAGCAAAGGACCCAAGGACTGAACAGCTGTTCCCCTGGGAGTGTGGGGAACCTGCTTTCTCTCAAGTGACTGGTAACTTGGGAAACCCAGTCTGGAGCATGAACTTCATGACCTTGTATGCTTATGCCTCATAGTACATAGAGCATAATATTTCATCCACTTCCCTTATACTCAGGCCAGGGGATATAAGTTCTTCTGACCTTAAGCCCTTTCTGAGAGTTGTACCTGCTAGGGGATGGCAGTCCCATACCTGTCACCTTTGGAGAGTTCTGCTTCAGGATGAGGAGGACTTCTGGGACGAGGTACCCAGAGCTGCTACTGCTGCTTGTGTGGTGGATGCAAAGAGAGAAGATCAAGTTTTGCCAGTCAAGTCCTTTGAGAACAACTAGCCTGGAGCCTTTTTTTTTTTTTTTTTTGTGGGAATTAGGGAGCACTTAGGGAGGAACAGGGTTCAGGATGTGTTGACATGTGTCAGGATGCAACGTCACTGTTTATGGACTGGGCAAGTTCCAGGTAAGTCTTTGCCGGGCCTTGTCTCAGTTTCCTCCCTCTGAAAAAGAAAAGGGGATTAGGCTCAGTCCCTCTGCCTGTCAGTCTCTCTTACATGCATCCTGGCACAGGAACAGCACACCTCTTCAGATCAGGGTGTCCCAAGCTCTTTATACCATTTACGTCTGGGGTGATTGGATTATCTGCAGACACCATAAAGCCGCAGGTACTTTAAGCAGTGATTGCAACATGTTTTACACAGGTTATTGTGGTAATGCTCCAGGGGGATCTGAGTCAGTCAGGATTCTCAACGAGCCAAATAAACTAATTCCTGTCTGTACAGCCAACCCAAAGAAAACTGTATTATAACACAGCCAGGTTATCTGGTACAGTTGACAGAAATTTTACTCATGCTTGGAATAAAAGAGAAGAAGAGTTCTGCAATGGGCTTGGCTGAAGGGCATGTAAGCCTGGAAGTGTAAATATCCTTTGTGATGCTCTCTAGTGACTTGCATCCCTTGAGTAAGTTGAGGTAAAACAGGCTGTGATTCTAAATTGCAGATGTCGTTCCTGGATAATTCTGTGGGTGGCCCAATGTAATCAATGTTTTATCTCAGACCCAGTCTGATTTCTCAGCCTGCAAAAAAGCCAATACTCTTCAATGAGGTGAAAAAAGGAATGTTTAATCCTATGTGAAACAACCTGATGTTTTTAATTGAAGTTTCCACTTCATTTATCACAGTGGGCTCTATGTCTGTCCTGTGAAAGCACATCATTTCAGGAAGCTGAAGAAAAAGTTGTCTTAGGAAGCCATGTCCTCTTGCTCTAAATGCTATAGTTAGCTAAATGTCACCTCTAGAAACATTGTAATTCAAGTTAGTGGGCTATATGGGAATATTTCTGAGAATTTGATTTGCTTAAATCTGTCTTTGTGCCCATAATCTCAGATCCTAGCATTGCCCTTTCAAAATGCCAAATGCAACAGCTTGGATCATTAGCACACTTTGAATTCTGTTATTTGGGTCGTGCAAACGTGACTCCTGTCCTTTAGACAGACACTTTCAGGCTGTAGGGAGAGCGGGGTGGGGAAGGGGGGATAATATTTAAAATACCGTAGGACAATTCTGATGTCGTGTACAGTGTTGTAACTGCAGTGAAACCTAATAGACTTATCCCAAGCTTAATTGACATGAAAAATTTGCCCAGGTGTGAGAGGTTTATCATTAACCCATTTGTCTCTTTGAAGTTTCATTTCCCCTGCAATATTTCTTATATCAAGTTTGCTCACTGCACACTCGACTTCGAATTGTATTTCTTCTCTAAGAGCCTCACTTTCTCCTGGATGATGCCATACAGAAATCCTATTGAGGAGGAAGAAGAGGCAGAGCTTTGGGCAGCCTCCCAGTTTGCACAGGCTGCCACCTGGCCATTCAGGCTGTACGACTGCCAGGGTTGCAGGGAGATGCTTCATTGAGCTCTGTGGTATTCGCACACCCTCCTGGCCTCTGCTGTCTGTTGGGTTTTCTCTCTTATTTTGGATGTCTTCTCAATTCCACAGTGCAGTTTGTAATCAAAGTGATGCTAATCTGTTGCCACAGTTCTTGCCAGAGGAATTGGTTTTTATCTGCAGGTGTTGGGCTGGGGAAGTGGAAGGGCATAAATGGGGCTCTAGCGGGGATGACAGTAAGATAACACAATAAGATTAAATGCAAGTGAGGAAAAGAGAGGAGAAAGACTGGGTTTTGAGGAAGAACTGGAAGTGTGTGTGAGGAAAAAGCAAAGAGGAAAAGGAGGAAGGACAATCAGAAGGGGTGAAGGGAGAAGAACAAAAGAAGAGATATAGAAGTTGAAAAGCAGCAGTATGGGATGCCACAGACATGACAAAAAAGTGATCAAATAGAAGGAAAAGCAAGACCAGAATGAGTTAACTAAAAACAAATTCTAACAAAAAATTGAACGCCAAAGTGCTACCGATCACTGTCAATAACACTACTGTATGTTGTGTTGCCTTCCATTGGTGTAACATACACACCAGGATGGATACTTCCAGTATCATGTTTTATCACACACCTTTAAATACTTAATTCATCAATAGAAAACTTTTGGGTACACGGCTATTTAGGCTTTTGGCCAGCTCCACTCACAGTCCCACAATGAAGTCTATCACCTTTGTATGTGTATGTCACCTTCTATGTATATGTTGATAGAGGGAGAGCATTTGCTCTGCAGCTGCCATATACTCTCCTGAAATGATGCCATAATTGCAGTGTACCTTGTAACACATGCAAACAGAGAAGCCAAACTAAGATTTCACTGATGACCTTAATTTTGGCATTTCCCAGCTTTCAAATATTTGAGTTTGCAACCTTGATGTTTTTAATGTAGTTTTTTTTCTCTGCAACTATAAACAATACTTTGCATTTCTCTGACGTATTCTGCCTGAGAATTTGATAGTGTTCTATAAACACTTTTGCGATTAGTCATGACAGCAGCCTTTTGAAGTAAGTAACTATTACCATTATTTCAGCTTTTGAAATGAATACATGCAGAGATAATGCTTTACTGAGAGTCACACAGGATGTCAGTGGATCAGAAGTGACAGTCTCTAACTTCTACATCCTGACCTGTGTTTTGACCTTCAACCACAGTTCTTTTTCAGCTGAAAAAGTCCTTTTTCAGATCACAGAATTGCATTTGTGACTCTGCCTAAGGCCACCCCTCATCCACAGTAAGTCTGACTGCTCATTAACCAGTATCATCCCCAGTCAGCCTGGGGTTCACTGCAAAGGGCCACGTGAATACTTTATGAATAATAAAATGGACTGGAAAAGTTTGGATAATGCAGGTGAGGTCTTCTGTAAGAGCTATCTGAATTACTAATGACAGAGCATTGTTAAATTCTTGTTAGCTGAGTGTAAATTTCATCTCCTTGAAATGGTTTCTTATGTGTCCATCAGTAGAGGTTTTCTGTGCATCATGTTGCCTTTTGATAGAGCAGTCTCTGTCTGTTGGTAAGCTAATTACTTATATTTTCATCCTGCCTGGTAAACAGATCTCCCCTTGTTCTTACCGCAGCTCACGCCTCACTTATTTTCTGGTAGACTGCTTTATTTCTTCTGACAAGCTACAAAGGCCTCTTCTTCCAAGCCAAGAAATAATAAGTATTAAAAACAAGTCCAGACTGGAACTTTATTGTCCTTTGGCTCTGTGAGGGCAAAACACCAAGAATTCAGAGCAAACAAATCTTCACTCTGCCTGCACTCACTCACCTTTTCACTCTGTTCCTCTCCCTATGGCCTCACATCTTACTTTTACTGGTTCCCATTTCCCAAGAGGTATCTATAGTGTTTCCATCTCTAAATGCCTTCACAGAGCTTTTCCAGACCATCTTTCTTGGTTGTCTCCCAGAACAGATCTTTCTCTTCCCGAGACCCAGCCAGCTTGGTTGGGTACCATCCCTGGAACAGAGAACAGTGTTTGAAGCCACTCTGAGGAGCCAGGGGTAGTAGCAGCAGCAGCAGCAAAAGGAGCTGGGCTGCATGTCCTATGGTTTTGTCTGGCATGAATAATAGGAGTGTGTGTCACCTCAGCCCCCAACCAGCAATGGCCCTGCTCCACAGTTACAAACCACTTTGTGAAAATCGCTCCTCCCTGACACCTCTTCTGAAACCGACCTTTCTTGACATCCTGTCTCTTCCCTCCTCTTTGCCTCCTCCATCATGTGAATTGGAGTGATGGATAGGCTGATAGTGTAAAGCAACCTTTGCTGAAATAAGTGGTAGATTGAGGTGTAAAACCTGGTGTCAGGATCATATTTTTACCTGTGTGCTTTGGAGATTCTGACTTTTCTCCACTTGGTGATGAATGGCAGGAGGGGGGAAAAGGAGGTGTGGGAAGGCCCACTGCTTTCATTAGGGGAAGAATGCTTAGTGTGCAGGAAATTTCTTAGATTTCCAACTCATTCTGGAGCACGTTTGTTGAGATTTAAGAGTTATAGGACCATAAGTCAAATACCTTGCGAAATAGGTGTCATTATTCTCCCATTTTTCACCTGAGCTTGTAAGTAGGCCCCATATATCTTTGGGTCACTCTGCAGCACAGATTTCTTCCATGTTCTCTTCCCTTATGTCAATTAAACTTTAGCAGGGAAGTGATGTATGAATGTATTTCATCAAAATAATCATGCCTATAGCCTGGCCATGGTGCTCCAACAAAAGCCTTGTCACAGGTACAGCATGCCAGGAGGTGCCATCAGAACTTATTCTGGTTGTACCCAGCAGCTCCTACGGGCAGCACCACGACTGCTTCATCACAGCAGACGCATCGGCATCTATCATGTTAGATGCATGGCCCACGCCCTGCCATTGCTCCAGTGTCCGAGTGCTTCACAACATGCCTCTTCCCTTGCAGCCACACTCGGAAGAAGAGAAACGTTCCCACCTCTGTTTCGTGGTGGGAGAACTGAGATACCACCAGGCTAATTCACTTACCCAGGGGACTTTTTCTGAGGATTAAGGATGGCTAGGAAGAGAAAGGATTCACCTGACAAATAGGGATGAAGAAAAAGCAGAGGCAGGATAGTTGGGCATTGCAGAGTTCTCTTTTTGGATCTTTAACTTTTTTCTTTTCCAGTTTTGGCATTTATGAGGTGAGGATTCTTGTCTATATTGTATTATGGACATCTCAGAAGGCACAGTACCATCTCCCTATGCCTTTTCTTTGGGTGGGTGCACTTCTACTCAGTTTGGATCAATCTTTTACGGAGACAGAAAGAGAGCGTGCAAGTAATCCTAAGTCACCTTTCTGGGCAGGGATGTAGGCAGAATAGAGGGCAAGGTAATGGGACCTGGTTCCTGGGTCAGGGTTGCGATGAACAGAAGAGGTCAGCTGGGAAGTCATTCTTAGGGCAAATCTTGTTTTTTGAGATGTTTCCCTATCCATCTCCTGCTTCACTTCCTGCAGGGTACTTGACACACCTGCAATTTCCTACTACCTCCTAACCTAACCCCTTATGGATGTAAAAGATGGCTGCAGCATGATGATTAGAAGAAGCCTAGGCAGGGATGACAAGCCGATATGTATGCATGTCTGTGGCAGGAACTTGCAGAGGATCCTGTTCCTCCTAGCACAGACCCTTATGCGGAAATCTTCCCATCACTGTACAGCTAAGGACGTGCATATGTCCCTGGAAGCTGTATTTGATAATGAGTTTTCCACGTGATGGTAGTGGTGTGGAGGAAGTTTACTAGCATTAATCTTCTCTCCCATTGTAGAAGATAATGAAGTGCCCATAAAAAACAAAGTGTTTGGGTTTGTGTTTTTCCCCTCTCAAATGGAGGGTGGTGACCACCAACATGGGCTGTTCAGCATGGCTAAACCGCTGCTTGTTGTTATGGCAGTAGAGGGAGCAGTCAGCTACCTGCAGAGAGTGGGAAAGTGGGGAGAGGAAGGGAAAATAGCCTGCAGGAGGAAGGATCTTGTGGTTGGCAACAGGGGATGCAAGTAGGCACCCTCGGTGCCAATGTCATATGGCAAGAAGACGAAACTCTCTTGTCCTGTATAGAGTTTACAGTAGAGCTCTTAAGGAGGTAAAAGTCCTGGACATCACCATCTAGAGCATCCTTGTAGGAGTGCTGCAGGGGCAGGTGGGGAGCTAGGGCCATCCCATGCCTGGTGGAAGTGCCTTAGGTACTTGCACAGGGACAGCCATCAGTAATGACCAAAGAGGACAATGCAGTTACTTACTTACACGCCTACAACCTCCCCTCAGCATTAATGCACGCAGGATGTTGGCCTTCGGTTGGAAATGTTTTCAAGAAAGGGCTGACTACAGTCTCAGCACTAAAAGCTGGTAATTAACAATATTTCTCATCTTTCACCCAAACTAATCCTGGAAAAGAGAAACTGATATAATTAAGAAATGGCTAGAGAAAGCACAATTGCAAATACATTAAGGATTTTATGTGAGGAGAATAAGAAACTTTTATTAACACGTACAAAAAGTTCATTAGAATGAGACAGCAGGAAATAACAGGCCAATGTTTCAGGCCTAACTCTGTTGTTCCCCATTCAACTAAAACCTGTAGTAGACACTAAAAGAAGTTCTTTTTTTCTTTCAAATGAGTATGCACTCCTATATTTTTCTATTCTGTGATACTTTATGAGCACCTGCGTTAAATTCCACACTTATTTTAGCTTTGTCCAGTAGTTAAAGAAATTAAAGTTACATATATGGTCACATTCAGTAATTCGTTAGATGTATGTGGCTGGTAGGGAAATTTTGGTAGTTAACAGAAGGTTTTGGTTTAGTGTCTCTAGAAACTTAAGTCATCTAGAGAAACAACACAATTTTTGCTAGGGAGGCTAACAGTGAGATGAAAAGGTAGCTCAGGACTTTGCCTCTTGACTGTTACCTGTTAAGTGTACCTGGAGCTAACGAACTCATCTTTTATCAGAGTCTTGAAAGACAGATTAAATCCATCCCTGGTTTGTTTGATAGTGTAGACCCAGTACTTTGCCGCACACAAGGAAAGTCAGGGAGGGTGGCTTAGTGCCCTGTCACCAGGCGTAGCAGGAGGCACAGGCTTGCACTGCAATTCAAGTGTTCTTGGTCATGGTAACAAAACCCAATTTAGCACTGCAGCTGGGCAAAAGTTTTCAGTTGGGAATGGCACCATGACCCTGTGCCTCAGACTGCATTAAATAACTCCTAGGATTGGACTTGGCCAAGCTGGCATGGATATAGAGCAAAGACTGAAATGTGCCCAAGCCCACCTGGCCACCATAGCTCTCCCTCCGCTTTCCCTAGCAGTGGTCTGTGAGTCTTGATGCCATACTCTCGCTAGCTTGGTAATATGTCAGTTCTTGTATTGACTCCCCAAGGCACTTTCAGGCCAGCGTCCCAGCTGGGGATAGGCAGGTACAAGCATGTTTCAGCCAAACTCTTCCTTTGCCCTCACCTGTAAACGCAGTGCCAAGGGCAACGTGGGGTGTGCACAGGAGCCACCTTTGCCAACACACACATTCTGGGTCTTCCCTGTTCAGGATTTAAAGAATTGAGGGTTTAAAGAGCAGGACTGAAAATGTGCCCTGAAATACTGACTGTGTTTCTTGACTTCCAAAAAAGGCCGTGATCATCACTCAGACATAAGAGTCTGAGGAGCACTTTGCTAGGGCCATGGTATCCAAAAAATGGCTGCCTAAAGTCAAGCCTCTCAAAGTGCGCTTAGGCATCTAAAAAAGGGTCTTTTTTAAAAAAATGTAGAATATCTAACTTGATGTTTTCACAAACCAGGCATCAGAATGAAAAACAAGTGTTGAAATGACACCATGGTTTGTAAAGCTCTCTTACAGGCTGAGATGAAAAAATAAATTGAGGTTAACAAGAGAAGTCAGGAAAGTGGAGAGGCAGGAAATTAAACCCTACTGTTCTCGGCATTTATTCAGAGAAAAAAATTAATAGCATTTTTTTTTGTAGAAAACATTTTTCACAATGGTTCCTAGCAGAGATCAGCCACAGATATATTGCTTTATCAGAAAGCTGGCAAGCAACAACACAAAGAGCACAGATGGGAATGCAGAGACAGAAAAATAAGAAAAAAGTATTCTGGCTTGTATCTTAAGTATGTATAAGGTACTATCGTGGTATCTAATTACAGGCTGTGCAGGAAGTAACGGCTATAGTCAATGTTTCTTGACATTCTTATCTGCATGTATTCTGTTGTTTTCAAAGTCAACAGATTGTTTAACCTGTTTTGTTCCATGGTGGGTATCTGCCTCTGGCTGAATATACTCTAGACAGAATCAGCCCAACTATTTCAACTGTTTTGCAGGAAAATAGTAGGGGAGGCAATCCTGGAACTTTACTTTACCCATCCAAAAGAAACATTTGCAGCTTTTTTTGCAACCTGCGTTTAAAGATATACCCCTGTAAAGCTTTATATTATTGTTAACACCCACAGTTACTGAAACGGTCCTGCTTTTGACTGCAGTTTAATACTAAAAGAGAGCTCCCAGCATAACCATGGTCTAGACACATGATCCCTGTTAGTGCCGATCCCATATAAGTGCCGATCCCATATTAGTGCCTGTCAAGAAGCCAAGGACAGAGCTAAGGCTCCCACCCCATGGTCTGGCTTCCTCCTGTCTTGAGTTTGGACCCAGTCGGCGAGCTCAGCTCTCACACTGGCACCACCCGGGATCTCTGTCCTCCTCCCGCTCTGACTGCACGGTGATCCTGCACTCGCTGACCAAAATGGCTTTCACTGCAGTGCTCCTTACGGGCTCTAGTATGGGGGCCGGTCTGACTCGAAGCACATCAAAGTGCAGCTGTAGTGCTAGTCTGATAGTTCATTGATTTTGGAAGGTTTCTTGACAAAAATCTGATTAAGCTGAGAGAGTGCTTCTACTGCAGTATCTGCAGAGGATGCTGAAAAGAAAAAGTTACATTCATAGTTAGAGGTGAGGAAATTCCAATTATTTTTATATTCCTTAAACAAATATATCTACAGGATGAAAACTGTCTTTGGAGAGACAGCTTAAACAGTAAAGGAGCTGCTTTCTTCTTTTTATGGAGAGTACGGGCCAGAGTAACTGTGCTGGTAACTAACTATACAAAATATCAGTGCCACAAAAGGGTAAACCACTGATAAGGGAAAAGTGACAGAGAACACTCAGAGACATATGCAAAACCAGCTCAGCCCTGTGCTGGGAGGCAAAGTGAGGCAAAGACCTACAAGAAAACTCTTAACCCTTTTTCAGGCTCAAGCATTACTGAAAGAATCTGGACATTATTGTCCTTGGATGAGGTGAAAACACCGCAAGTAAACAAATAGTGTGAAAACTTTATTGGTTCCAGTATTGTGCAGGGTTACATAATTATAGAGCAATATATTTTCTTCTGCTTAAGAAGGCTTATATGTAAAATACCCCCAGCTATAAAGGCAAATGCAATGGGAACTAACAAGACTTGTTTTGGCTTATGATAACCAGAGCCCCCCAAAAAAGTGATTGAGCCACATCTTGCCTCCAGACAATTCCCAGCCTCCCCCTCTCCGCAGGGCTCTCAGGTGGCATTGAAAAAACCCATCAACACCTCTCAGTATCCCCCTGGGTTTAGATCAGCTTACCCTTTGGAAACGACCTGAGGAGATGCCAAGAAATACTTTGCCCATGATCTTTGTCTAACTGAGTGCAGACAGATCACTCCTGAGCAGCTATTCAATCCTCACAAAAAACTGGCTGTGGTGACATGGCAATGGGCATCTTCTGACCAAAGTGCCTTAGACTTCAGCCAGCACCAGCTGTCCTGCGAGGTGAAAGGGTGGCATCATCCTGGCTTGTCCATGGGGAACTGGGGCACAGGCAACTTCTGATGAAGAAGGTCTGTTTGTTTGGGTGCTGTGTTTTCACCTCTGAGGATGTGGTGTTTGGGTTTCAGTTTGGTTTGGGCTGGGTTTTTTTTCTGACTATGGAGCTGAAGGCTGCATTGTGGAGGTTCAAAGCACAGATATCACTGTCTGGCACATGTAGAAAAAAGTGAACTATTTTTGCCCAGTTTCGCCACAAATGCAGATTTCTGACAGCAAAAAATTTCACCTGGGCTCCCTTGTAATCCAGGAGGACTTAATAATCCCTATTTACCTTTGATCCTTGTTTTCCCGGAGGGCCCATTTTTTCTGGCCAGGGCTGAATTATCTTAATATATAAATTCAGAACAATTTTGGATTACCCCTCCCCCAGTACTGGGCACAGAGACACTCTTCTACACATCTGGAGGTACCCAGAATTAAGTCCGCCATAGCCATCTACTTGCGGGGCTGATACTCCTCTCTCTCTAGTTTTACAGCGGTAGGATTCTGCTGACAACACAAGTTCGCTTCAGATTCCCAGCACAAGGGGGAAGCCCCAGCCAGGTTTGAGAGCCCCAGCCCACCTCACTGATGTGACACGGGGTGGGTGTTCTGGCTTTCTCCTGCTGTCCCAGGAGGCAGGAACAAGCCTCTGCAGATGCCATGGCTTCTCCCCACTGCTCTGCCACACTGCAGGACCTCCACAGCCAGAGGTGGCTGAGTGGCTTTTTCTAATCAGTGCTTCTTACCAAGCTGACTACCACAATCCTGCCTTTCCCAGGACCCACCAACTTTCTCTAGCTAACAAGCTAGTTTGCCGGCTCCCTGTTGCCTCATTACATCCAAACAGGTTGTCCCAAAACATCTTTGTTTCTCTCGGCTGCTGGCCCTGCCTCTTAAGGATAATAGCGCGGTTTATCTGATAATGGCTACAACAAAAAGCTTGCTGGAATTTACTAGGCCAAATGCAGCCCTGGCAAACTTGTATTGAAATTAATGCTGTTGTGCTAAGGGTGCATTTGTTCCATTTCCTTCAGTGCTCTGCCAGAAACCATTGTATGATAAGCTTTGGTATGTGGAAGGTGAAACAAAAGGATATCAGGGAAAAACAAAGTGGTTTCATCATCTGAGGAACTCGTTATTGTTTGGGAATGCAAAGACCTGTGTACATCTAAACATTTTACTTCAATGCATAGTCCTGTTTGACCTGTGAGCTTTCTTCATTTATCAGGAGAAATAAAAAAACAAAAGTGAAATACAAGAAAAATAGTGGATGAAACCTCATTCCATCACTTTGCACTGAGGTCCTTTGTGTTGTTTGCCTTTTATTAATTCTAAGAGATACTCCATCTGTCTCATAACCAGACCACAGAGAAAGCACCAGTTAATAATGCTACCACTATCATAGCTCTTTCATAGTCTTTTTCATTTATAGCTCTTATGAGTCAGTGCAAATCCATGAGAGATAACAGTGAAGTTAAAAAGCGATCCCTGCTTTGGAGACTGCCCACAACTTCATGCTCCCCTTGGCTGTTGTGTTGGCAGCTGCAGCCCAGCAGCAAATCTGTTTTCAGTTCAGGTTTGATAACGCACCTTGACATACTCTATTTCTAAAAGCTGAGGGTTTCCTACTCCTTTAAAAAGCCTAGTGAGTCCATGGGCAAGTGCTACCTCCTGTGTCATGAGTTCTCACTTGGTTAGCCATCTTGCTTAGAGTGGGTGAGAAGTAATTTAGACTGCAAAGTGCTTGAAGGATATAAAACTGTTTGGGACCTGCACTAGTTTTTATGCAATAGAGTGAGTGATTATAGGCCTGTGACAAAGAATTAACCTCATCCATGTCCATATTCTGGGGTAGTGATTCCTTTGCTTTTAAAACATGCCCCAAGAGAACCAGCCCTCAATGTTGTTCCTACAATGGGATTTTCCCCACTTAAAACCAATTGCTGCCCAGCATCACTGATGGGCATTGAGCCCAGCCGTGCCTGTGTTGTATCACCTGGGCAATCAATCAGCTGACTCACATTGGTGGGTGTGGTGGACGGCTCTAAAAGTCCAGGAGGGACCTCCTACCCCTGTTTGGTTAGAGGTTATGTTGGTTTAGCAAAAGCATTGAAGGAGCTCACAGCGTTGTGAGAAGTTATGAGGCTCTTGGGGGAGAGCTGACTTGGTGCTTAGAGAGATGGATGCATAGCAAAGACTGAGCAAATGCTTGCTGAGAGGCTTTGACCTAAAGAAATTTTCCAGGGAAGCTGCCTTGCTGGTGTCCTCTTGGAGATGGGCAAGCTGAAGTGACCTTAAAGGATGGATATGCTGATATGCTTCTGAGAGGTAGGAAAGGTTGAAAACTTAACACTGTGCCATATAACTGTAGTAAATGCTGTGCATGGACTGCTTGTGAAGGTAGCTCATTACTCTTTTCCTGAACATCAAAAAATCCTATATTTACCATGGACAAGAATTTATGTGTGTTATCATGGAATAACTGAAGCTCATTAAGTTCACAGCATACTTATCTCCAAATAACTTGTTTGAGTGCACGTAACTAAAGACAGACTGTAAATGCTAAGTCCTAGGCGAAGTCTGTTTCTTTCTATCAGTGTTTGCTTTTTTGGCTTTTCTGAAGAAGGATAGGGAGAAGAAGACAAGTAGCTGTCAAAGGGAAAGCTGGGGGAAGGGTAGGCTTTAAAAACGCTGGTAGTCTTATTGTCCTCATACTGACTTTTGCATTGGATGGCCACGTTATCAAAAAGGAGTTGCTCCCTTTGACAAAGCGACCTGGTTTTCAGGGTCAGGCTTTGGTATAAGGACCCCATTTTTTGCAAGCCCTTGTCTTGACAAGGGAGATCTTGGGTCTGGGAGCGCCATCTGTGGCTCTGGAAGCCTGAATGTCCCGGGGCAGGGTCCAGGGGTAACACCCCTGTGCTCTGCTCCCCCCAATAGGTGTTGTGCACTAACACCCCATTCAGTCTTTTTATGCAGCTTGACTTAGTCTAGAGCCTGTCCGGGGCTCCGGTGACCAATTGCTTGTCATACCTGTTTCTGCAGGGCTGTCCTGCCTACTCTATGTTAGGTTTCCTCCCCTGCCTGGAAGGGGGTAGAGGGTGTACACTTAGAATATAGCACAAACTCTTTCTGTAAGTCTCAGAACCTGTAACCAAATGAAAAAAACCGGGTTTTCCAGGCGCCACTAGATGGTGCCTCCTGATCGCTGCTGATGGGAAAAGAGCGGTGCTCGCGCGGGAGAAGCAGCAGCAGGGAAGGCGCGGGGGGCGGATCGTGCAGCTGATTGCGGGAGCGGAACGGCTCAGACCCTGCCTGGCGATGCGTGGGCAGGGGGTCACGGCATGCGTGGGCGGGCAGAGCTGTCCCGCAGAAATGCAACTGGAAGTTGGTTTGTTTTCTTCTGTAAAAGACACTGAGCTATGGAAGCATTAACCTCTGTGTTATGTGAACTTGCCCCACTCCGCTGATAAGAAAAGATGCTTTGGAGGGAAGAGGTAGCTTTTGATTCTGTGTAAACTGTGGTTTCTTTCCTTTCAGCATAGAAGGAAATTCAGTAGCTTATGCTTGCAATAAGTCCATGCGATTAGATTAATCATAGGTGGGGAAATGATCCCTGGATCCTGGGGCCTGTTAGTGACTGAATGACTTACGTTATTTGATTAATAAGCGAAGTGTGGAGGAAAAATATCCAAAGGGTTCAGGTATGTTTGAAGTAGCAATATCAGCTAAAATAAAGCAAGCATAAAATTAGGAGTATCCTCCTCATCAGAAAAATAAAATAAAAATTTTGACTTCTGAGCATCTTAAACATCATCATACATATTTTTAGATTTTAAAATAATATTTTCATTTCCTTCATGCATAAGCTTCACATTTTTCATATTTTCAGTTTTTCTTTAAAAAATGTAAGGCCTAGAATCTTCATTTCTTAAAACAAAAAAAATCAAAATTTGGTTAGAATAGCCCAGACTTGTGGCTTAGATGCCTGTTACAAGTCTGGCCTTCTGGCTGCATTCGACTGTGCAGAGTGCATACTGCTGAAGGCAACGGTATCGAATGATACAGACCCAAGAGATCGACTCACACATAGATTTACCAGAAGGGCCATGATGAGTTCACTTTTCTACTGTCACCATCCCCTGGTCCTCTGTTGCAGCACTGCCAGTTCACGTTGTCTTCGGTAGCAGAGGAACCACAGGATGGATGAGAGCGCAGGTGGGGAAGAGCTGCATTTCCCTCTGCTTCACCGTTCACGTCAGGTCTGTGTCTCCCTGAGGGCCGGTCTATTGTCAGAAATCCCTCTCTAAGAGAGGGTTCTTCTGAAATGCTCGGGGCCAGATTCTGGCTTGTGTAAGTCTGGGGTTACCTACATCAATGAGTTTATTCAAGGACTATGAATGAAGTCAGACTGGTGTCTGTCGCTTGTCTGAATGACAAGTACATCTGCAAAACAGATTAATATTTGACCGTGTTCTCACTGCACCAAGGTTCAGCTCTGTTCTTGATCTTGACTTATTTTTCTCTCCCCTTTTTCCTATTACTCCAGTGCTTACTCTTCTGCTATTGTAATCATACTGCTAAAATAAGCATGCTTTCTGCTAGGGGATGAAAGCCTCGGTTCCAAGACACGTCATTCTCTGCCACCGTGTTTCAGTGCTGTGGTTTATGCCAAGGCTGGTGGGGAGGAGAAGCCAGGTCTAGTAGCCCTCGAGGGAAGGGTGTGCGCTTTCCTGCGGTATGAATGCAAAGACAGGATGTTGCTATGTTTAGCTTGGCTTCCTCTTGGTAATAAAACATTTTCCATAAAATATCTTCCATAAACTCCAGGTGGATCTTTGAAATCCCATCCAGAATACTATGATTCCAATAAAAAGCACAGTGAAAAATCAATATATTGTGTAGCACACTGGGAACATATGATGTGAAAATACGTAAAGCTCTGAAAATCAATTGGTTTGGGTAGTAAAAGGCAACACTGCAATTAACAAGTCAGTGAAATGATAACCTATAGAACAGTAATGCTGTCACCTCTTATTAAGTCCCTGAGTACTTTTATTTAATCAGTCTATGGTGCCTATATTTTAAAAAGGATAACTGGTGGTGTGAGAGGCCTGGAAAGGTTTAGAAAATGTTTACAAGGCTAAATCAGGAAAATGTATGTCATAAAAAATTCATGCTTATTTTGCTTATATGAAAGATTATTGTGATTCATGTGCTACAGGAGTCTACAAAGTGCTGAATTTGCTGCTAGATGGCTCTCTAACCTAAGAGAGAATTCTGATACACAGTGGTTGGCACCTCAAGTGAGACAAAGTCTGACTAAAAATTGAGTTCCAGCTCCCAACAGTGAGGATAATTGATTAATGGGATGACTAATTGCAGGAAGGACAGGAGGACTATGTGACTTAAATCTTGATTAAAAACCTGGCTCTCATTCTCAAAATGCTTTATATCCCAAAGATGGATTCTGGGCTCAAAGCGGAAATTTCAACAGAAACTTTAGGTCTGCTCTGTGGAGGGTCTTTGAAATAAAGCAATTATGGAAGAACAACTTCTGAGTTGGTCAGAAGTACAAATGTGTGGACCACTTAGTAGGAATAAAGGCTTTAGTTAAGTAACGCAGGTGAGGCTGAGATCAGCCGAACGAGCTTTGCACAGTGACACCAGCCACTAGAAAGCACGTGCCCATGGGTGTTCGCTGGAGGCGAGTAAGGCAGAGGAGGCATCGCGAGAGTTCTGCTGTGCCTTGCTGGTTTTACACTGGCGTACTCCTTCTGCGAGAGGTCAGCCTAAGATCCCTGATGTGGATTACAGGACTGTGCTACCTCTGGCTCTGGTCTTTCATAAAACATGAAGTACTAAAAGGGGCTGCTGTCATCTGTGGTCTTAGCTTACAGCTTGGTACTATTCTTTCTCCATTGCGGTGGCAAGTATTATCTTGTGAGCTCACTGGTTTGGATACCTATCTATGGTACTTATTTTCCTCCATGTACCTCGAGGGCTGTGTTGATGTTCAGTCCTATATGACTAGTCAATGATCTCTTTTCTTCCTTTTTGGAGTTCAAAGCCCCTTGCTTTCCTCAGGTGCATGTTTGTAACTGAGTTTGCACCCCAGTGAGTAAAATAAATGTAGTGGCATAGCCCAGAGAGGTTGTATTGGCTTGCAAATAATGGTGGGATTTACTGATAAGGCTTTGTTGTATAGCTGCTTCCCTCAGAATGGAAAAGGAGGCAGCGTTTCTCATGCAGAGCTGTTGTGGTGACTGGAAAAGTCAGCTGGAGCGAAAGGGAACCATCTCAGTCTTTGTCACTTTGAGGGGCACCTTCTGGGGTTCCCTGAAAAACTGACTTCTCAGCTGTGCTGGTAGCACTTGAGAGCAGCTCTTCTCTGCCTGCAGAACAGGGCTCTGTCTGGCTTGTTCGAAGAGTCTTACTGTGTCTCTCCAGCCCATTGTCTCTTACACTCTCTGTGGCTAAAACAGCCAACTTCTGGAGGGAAATTTGGGATCTATGAATGCATCCATGTAGGATGTTATTCTGAAAAACACCGGGTTCAGAGAAGAATGGAAGGGGTGACTTTGAAAGGTGCAGGTCCTACTTTCAGTTAACTTGTGGTTGCATGGTGCTTCCATGACACAGGGCCCTGTAATTCTTGCAGGAGAGCTCTGCAGTCATAAGCAAGAGACACAATGCCAAAGTATATCCCCAGACTTGTTTAAAATTTGTACTCACAAAATAGCCTCTGAGATACTTAATTTGCAGGTGTGACTTTCAGAGACCTGAGCAGCTCCTCCAGCTGTTGATGACCGGAGAAGCACAGCTGTTACTCTTCCTTGAGAGACATAGCAAAGAGATGCAGCTGTCTGCTGAAGTTGCTCTGAAGACTAGTCTTTGGAGAAACTGAGATTCCCTGGCCCTTGAGTTAAGCAGAAGTGAACACAAAAGGCCTGTTGTGATGTAGTAACAACTATGTTAAATGGATTTTATCGGTACTGCAGGATAATGGATGCAATGACCAGACACCTGAGATGGAAACTTCACTGCTTCCTCCTGATGATAGTCGAAAATTTACCTCAATGAAGTTTCTAAGCCTTTGTAGCTTCCAGATGATGTAAACCTTATCTATTTCCTCACACGAACACTCAATGGATTTTCATATTTAAATCTCACACACATGCTCTCTTCATTGAGTTTATGAACAAGCCCAGCTTCTGAACCATTTGTAGGCTTCATCCATCTGCAGAAACATCTCATTGCAGAGGCTCTGCGGGCTCCATGGTATGAATAATGCAGAATTGCTCTGATGAAGCTGGCTTCGTTGTCAGTTTAAGCTGAACATGAATAATTGAACACATTTTCTTTTCAGGGACAAGAACAGCTGCCATGTGAGCTGTTTAACCCCATTTGCCTTCTCACGTTTCTCCTTAAACTTGCTAAAGCCCCCTGTGCTTAGCCATGCCGTATAGGAATGCATCAAATTCATTTGGGGTTTTTCATTTGCTTGAGGTTGTGTCACAAATAATCTGCTATGCTTATCAAGCAGGTCTAAATGAGGGCTAGTTACAATTATTGTGTGTACACCATTTGTCTCCAGTTTTAACTCTTCCGTTGCTGGCTCTCTGCAGGAGTCTACTGGGACTTCAACAGCAGGGTGCTGGGCAGCTAGTAAGTGCATTCACAAAGCTAAACCTTCAGCAGTGAGGAATATCATTAAGACATGTCAAGAGATTAAATATTTAAGCAGTTGGTGTGGAAACTATGGAATTAATAGCCTGTCAGATAACCCTTCAAAGTTATAACTGACTTCCCCATGGAGCTTGGGCACCATTAGGAAGGTGAGGGAAGGAAACCTGTGATGTCTATTTCCTGTGTATTTTTTTAAAATGGAACATGTCGCTTTGCAATCATGGGAGCTGGCTGCCAAACTGAACTGGTCTGTTCATTGAGAAATTCGGTGTTTAATGAAACTGTTTATGCAGGGAGAGCATGTGTAGCAGATATTCTAATTAGATGTGAGGTCCATGATGGGGAAACCTAAAGGAAGGAGGGATTTTTTTTCTGAAGCCTGATATGGGAGTGTTAGGAAATCATGAAAAGGACCTGTAAAATGTTCATTCTAAGAACAGTGCAAAAGCATTTAGAGTAACTGTGTCATAAAACTTCATTCCTTCAAAATGCTCTTACTTGTAATTGCCCAACTATATTCCTTCCGATATAGTCATTTCATCTCTATACTTGCAAACGTGATATATTACAAATGTCTGTAATCTTGGGAGTGTACTGCGCATTATAATAAGCATATCTTAAGATGTGTTCGTATTTCCTAGCTTTTTCCTTAGAAATCTTGTTCCTTCTTGGTTAGTAAGTCCCTCTTTACATGCTGTTTCTGACGCACATGAGCGCAACTTTCATCTTTATTTTTTTAACAAGCCAGCACTGATGTTTTCTGCTCCCAACACATTTCCCTCTATGGTAGAGGCTTTGTCCAGCAAGAAATGCACTACGTTGTTAGTGAGTGGGTAAGTAAATTCATAAAAAAAAATATGATTTGAGTAATGAAAGTTGTACTTAGTGGTGGAGCTGTTCTGGATGTTATATATACTGACTGAATTATACCCTATTTTTCACATACTTAAAGCAGTGGAGTTTGATAAGCAAGTAGGTATTACAGACATCTAAGCTGTCTCTGAAAATAGTTTTCTTGAAGGGAGCAAGGGAAGCTGGGTGTGGGAGGGTTTTTATCCTTCTAGAAACATACATCTAGAAATAAAATGTTTCATATTTTAGATACCATGGTGAAATTGTACAGGTTCTGTGGAATCCATATCATGGCAGGGGGTAGACTGTTCTGTGGTGTTATGGGAAGCAGAAAAACAGAGTTCTGTGCAACTGGCTGTATGGTGGCTGTTGGAGGAACGCTGTAATGACTCACAACCTGCATGATCCTTGTGTCTTATGGTACTCTTCAAAATTGCAGAGTCTTTTGCCAAAACTTCCTTTCCCTCCAGCTGTAAAGTTGGCTTTCACCTTCCAGCTTCCAGATTGGATGTGTTTTAGTGGTGTCATGGCCTTGACCCTGAGAAATTAGTAGCATAGCATGAGACTTCTGCTTTAAAAAAAATTTGAACTGCTGAACAAATGTGCTTCAGGATAAGAACTAGGAGACAGTAGCAGGGGACCTGGGATCTGAGACTCAGTCACTGTTACTGCACCAAAATAGCTGAACCTTCTGCATTTGATGACCTGTGTCTTGCTGGTGGCCTGGCCATGGTGAATGGGGTTACTATTGAGTTACCCGGTCTTTACTGAGGTTGGCTACAACTATGCAGGAGAGACCCTGCATGTTATGTTCATGTTATGCTAAACAGGGCTCCGGTGAGAAGGGCTGAGCTTGCAGCTTCCTTCCCAGAAGGCTCCAAAGGACTGTGGCTCCTACCAGTCACATTTTTGAGAGAAATCTGGAAAAGGCTCACTTTCCCAGCTCTGCTGCCACAGATTCTCCCCTCCTTCCCCCACCCCCCCATCAGAAAAACCTTGAAATCTGATTAAGCCATTAATTAAACATACTGGTGTAAAGCTCTTTAAAAAAAGACATCTGCCCAAAGCCTTTTCTGCGCAGATGTCTTAGCCTTATCCCCACTTAGAAATTTCAGCTGGTTTCAAGCAGCCCATTTACCGAAAGCAGTAAACTGGCTGAGCAAAAGGCACTTAGGAAGTTAGTGAGAGAAATAAAACTTTGGTCCTAACCTCTGAATAGTAAACAACCCAGAAGAGACCAGAGCAATCTGCCTCTTCAGCAGCCCAGCCGTGCCAGTGAGGCGGAGAGATAAGTGTACTTCAGCTGGGCATGTGCAGGTCCAAAAGTGGTTTGCAGCCCACACAGGCTAAGCTGTCTCTCCAACTCTTGCTGAAAGGTCCCTCTTTTTTTTTTTTTTTAAGTGCTAGTAGGCAATGTAGAAATGCGTTTTTGCTGGCGTTCAAGAACTGCTCAAGTTACTCTCTAGTCAGTAAGTTGGTGGGAAATGAATGAAGCAGCAGAAGTCATCTCAAAATATAAAAAGATGGACTCACAAAGCACAAGAGATGCAATAATTTCTACAAGGCAGTATATGAGGGAAGTTCTTCCCATGGCTGTTTCTTTGCTCTCTCTTTAATATGAGGTTATGTTTTTTTGATGTGTCATGTCTGTTTCTACTCTTCAGCTTTGGTTTGTGTTTAACAGACTAAATTCAGTTCAGCTGGGGGGAAGCCACCTGAAGGCATTGCTGTTGCTGCAGGTTGGATAACGTTGGGTACCCTTCACAGTTCAGTGCTCTTTTCCAGTAGATAGTAAAACCTCAGAAGGCCTGATCTGATAAAAGGATCAGAGGTAAGAGTTGGGCTGTTCAGCAAGAGAAATTCTTGAGTTTTGAACGTGGTCTTTCAGACAAAGTAGTAAAAACGGCACATTTATTTTGCACACCCTGCATGTGGCTTAGTGTTTGATTGCCATACAGCCAGATCTGAAGATGTGACCAGTGCTAATGTGTGGTAGCTACAATTGCTAGAAGGAAATGTCACAACCTGAAAGGGTAAATCTCCAGTGATATTCTGAAGGTGTTCAAGTCCTCTCTGATCTTTCTGATTGGATAAGAACAATGTTTAACAGCAAGAAAACTTCGGTGTTTCTTATGGCAAGCCTTTGTTCTTCTTTTCTTTTCCATCCTTCTAGGTTGAGCTGTGCTCTAGCAGGGAGGCAGCAGTGTGCCATGAAACATGCGAAAGCTATGCTTGTTAGCCAAGTGAAATCATCTGTTTGCAGCTGAGTTTATTCCTTCAAAAGAAAGCCCTATCAAGACTCATGAACGCAGTAACAGAGTATATAACTTCACAGGCCTCTCAGATACATAGGGTGGGCTCTGAGAGGCAATGTAGAAAGCAAACTGGGCACTAACATGGGATATGGCATGAGCAGGCTTTCTGTCTCCAGAGCTGCCTTTTAAAGCTCTCTCTGGTATTCTCGGAAAGGGACACAAAGTGAACAGCAGGGCCTCCAGATCTGCTGCAATGAACTGCTTGGTATCAGCTACAGAGCTCCCACGTACTGATCTGACACCGCTCTCCCATGGCAGGCTCAATTTCAGGAATGGATGATGATGATAATCAGCCCCTCCACCCTGATACTGTAGGGACCACCACTTGAAGTGTGGACACTTGTCCAGGAAGAGTTTGATAAGAGCTCAGCTTAAACTCTTAAGGCCAGACAGAACCCTTGCATCACTTAGCTATATACTCTGTTCCTTGCAGGCTGTCCAGCTTCACCACTCTAAGCTCAGACTACCCACTGAATGATCATGGTAACTACTGAAACCAGTTTTTATCGGCTACTTTGAGCTACTCTGCTCCATAAACAATAGGTTTTAAACATGGATTTGGGGACAGGATTACTAGGGAACTGCTTTGCCTTGTCCTTGCTCTCAGTAGCTGCTCCATGAGGCTGTTTTCCTTTTATCTGGAAGCGCTGGCCTGTAAAGATGAGCATCTTTTTGAAGGCCATGCCTTCAATATTTCATTTTTCCCCTCCCACGCTCCTCTGCTAATTGGTGGAACAAAGTCTGCAGATGTGTTTAAATACTTGCTTTAATAAAATGCATGAGCACTCTGTGGCAAAAGAGAGGCTTTGCTAATGAAGTCTTTCACACTGACCCAAGTCTGAGTCAGAGTTTGCCATGTGCACAATTTTTTCTCAAAGTTGATGTAAGTCATCTAAAAACAGCAGAAGCAAATCGGGCTGCTGAAACCAAAATATAACATGTTATCTGTTTCTCAGGTGGGGAGGCAGAGAAATTTGATACTGAAATTGTTATTAATCTGACTGTGTGGCTCCTAATGACGGCTACCTCTAGCTGCAGCAAATGTCTGTGCTTTTGTGACATGCAGCAGCTCATTCCTGATAGCAGCAGCAGCTCTGACTGTCATGGTGTCGTTAGGAAGGAAGCAGCTCTGTGAAGCCTGCTCAGTGCTAATTTAATGAGGTGCAGCTCAGTAGTGCGGTACAGGCCTTCAATCATAGTGAAAGGTGAGGAATTCCCTGCAGGCAAGCTAGAAGAGTTTGGCTCTGACAACGGCTTACTTCCAGCTAGGACATTGATTTTCTTTGATGGGTTCCATGAAGACAAATGAACCAAAATAAGTAAAGATATATTGCCCATTTGGCAACACATTTATCAGTAGTTGTGATTTCCATTGCAAACCCAATGAGACAAAGGCTAGAAACTTGTCTTCCACCCTGCTCCCCTTTTCCAGTCTGACAGTACTCAGTGGTGCCAAAGTATCTTGTCCAGGGTGGGAAGACGGGAGTTACTGATTTTCTTCCTGTCGTTTTTTTGAAAAGTCAGGTAGGGAAGATCAGAATTCCTCCTGATGGTGATATTTAAACACCTGCTTTGGTTAAAATATGTAGGTTGTCCATTTGTAGCTGCTCTGTCTGGGTGCATCTGTAGAATGCTAATCTCTTCTACTCTGTCTGGTCTAGTAGCATCCCTGGATGTAGGCATACTCTTTTCCCCTTCCCAGCAAGACCTAGTGTTCCACGCACCCCACTCCTCCCTGGCTATCTTGGCTCTGGTATATGTGTAGTAGGCAGCAGCCCTGTGTCCATTCTGCTATCCTGGCATATTTGCTGGCCTGTCCCATCCTGTCTTGTACCATTTTGCAGTAAGCAAAATGCACTCATCCTGCAAATAGTGTTTTAAAAAAAATGTGGTATTGCATGATATGCAATGTTCATACCTGTCATCAATAGTCAAGCTTTGTATTCTAGTAGTACTAAAATACCACCCAGAACTGTAAACATGCAGTCAATGTGACAGGACAGTGTAAGCTGAGGAGAGGAGTTGATGCACTTCTGGTCTCCAAGGGTGAAGCTTAGATGGCTCCAGAAGCCAACTTCTCAAAGCCAAAGTTGTATCCCACAGTCTGTTACTCCATAGTGTGCTGTATCAAACTAAGTCACTCCTCAGGCATGCAGCTGTGTGTCCTGCTGTCTTACTGTGCTGAGAGAGGTTCTCACTGCTTGAAGATGTATAGTTCAGGTGAGCAGGCTGGTGTTTGATTTCTCCTCCAGGAACTCGGTGTGGGAACTGATGAAGGGGGAAAGGAGAGGACATTGAGAATCTGACCCCTCATTTGCAGGATAGAAATATACAGTGACTTAGGAGCATCAGTAGAAAATTAGTTTAACTCAAGTTAACCTTTGGTTTAGCATTTTAGCTTCTGTGTCTAATTTGTTTGAGATCCATGGAAATCTAACTTAGTGTCTGACACTTGGAGAGTGACTGAGGTTGTTAAACAATTTTTTAAAATGTGAGGAATACTTTTTTTTTTACCTTTTGATCTGCTGTTCACATCTTTTTCAAGGAACTTTATACGCACCTTTATAAGAAGTTTGTAAAGCTCAAAGAAGAGGAGGTACCTGGCACTGGTATGGTCTGTAGCTCCCTCTGAAAAGGGAGTTACTAGATAGTATCTTCTGGAGGAGCTTTAGTTTCAGGAAAAGGTATAGCACATTATTGTGAGTTGTAAAAATGGCAGTAGAGAAAAAAGTTAACCACAGTCTTAAAACATTCTACTGCCCTCAAAAATTTTCTACTTTGTTTCATTACAGCAAATTTTTCACTCATTTAATTAATCTGGGTATAGTTCACACCTAGCTGTTGTATCTTAAACCAAGTTAAACTGATGTGGATGATCTAGATGATCTGACTGATCTAAAGCTTCAGCCACTGATTTGAAGATCCTTTGTTTCAATATTTCTTAGTCCTTGCTCTAGATTTTTAAGTTTCGATTAATATACCATTTCAGAGAAAGCATGCTTTAGTTGGTATTTCCTCACCTAGCCATGGGAGTTGAGTATGCAGATCTCAGTCTGTTGGACACTTTTGCGCACCCCCTCTAACAAAGGAAAATAATTAAATTCCTCATAGTAATTGAATTAGGCCAGGATTCAGTCTTAGTCAAACTGGTACCCTATCCATGTGCACGGAGTCCCTCAGAATGCACTAATGCAGTATTTTCTTCAGGCTGAAATATTTCTGCCCTGTATCATATGTCAGAATGATAACAGAAGCTTAGAAAATATTGAGTGAAAATACAGAAAATACTCCAGCCTTCACCCTGTGGGAATAATTGTCTAGTCCGTGGAATCGATTTTTCTACTTAAAATTGAAATGTAGCCAACTTCCTTCAGGCTCCTTGCAATTTAAATTTTTATATATATATATGTGTGTGTGTGTGTGCACGCCCCCACATGAGCTCTATTTTTCTGTCTTCTGGGCAGCTTACTATTGATGTTTCTGCAAAGATAATATTAGCGTCTCTACATATAGCTCTGAAATGGAACATTAACGCATTCTGCTGTGATAGCAGCTTGGTTTCCCCTCTCAGGGAAGGTAAAAATGCATTTGCCTGAATTAAAAATTCAATGTGTATTTTATTAGATCTCCTCCTGACACAAAATTCCTCAAGGTTTTGTATGCAACTGTTGCTAATCTTCTGTAAAAGTCTTGCAAATAAACAGATAGGGTAATTTTTTTCAAACTCCCCCTGATTGTGGCATAACACTGTTGGCAAGTGCTGCTCTAAGACTAGACAAAAAAAACCAACCCAAAACAGTCTCAGCCTTCTTGAAGACATGCATATCAGCAGCATGAACTGACTTCCTGAACAACACAAATGTCTTCACTGGTGGTGGTCCCTGCAGTAAATATAGCTCAAGTGTGGTGAAGTCCTTTTGGAGAATGCCTAGACTGGCTGTGCTAATGAAACCCAAACCTGCACTCTAGATATTAGTTAAGTTGTCAGTATTTCTTGCCAAGTAAGTTACAGTAAACTGCCATGGGACTGAAGGCATTTGTCAGACCTCTGATCCTGTTTGCTTAATTACACTGTTTGACCATATTGCTTTACAGGTTAATAGAAAGGTATGCAGTTCTTCAGAAAAGTTACATCTTTTAGGAGATTGTTTTGGACTGAAGTTCACTGGATGCCAGCTTATTGTGACGTGTTGCCATACGTAATGAGGAGGCTATTGTTGTGGCTAGACTGGTGCGATCAGTTCAGTAGGCACCCTCAATGAATATGTTTTTCTATCTTAATAGTTATCTTCATTAGTCTGTTCAAGAGCTTAAAATGCTTGTGTGGTTTAATTTCACATCACTCATTCTATGCTATTTCTTAAGTATGTGAATTGGTACTTGTGCTGGAAGGTTAATTGTTCCTTACTAGGGAATAAGCTGAGGTTTATAAATAAGGGCCAGAGTGACAAAACAACTGGGGCCTTGGTTTTCTTGAAGCATGCTATCAAAAAAGAAAGAGAGTGAGAGACCTCGGAAATTCTAGAGCATTTCAGTGTATTTACCTGTTCTCCTGAGAATTCATTGAGTCTTAAGCCCTTTTATGACTTACATATCTCCCATCCACTGAGTTTATCATATTAGTTGCTTTCCTTTCTTTTTTTAAAAACTCACGTTATCACCATGTACTATTATGCTGTGCTATCACAAGTTGCAGAAGTAGTAACTCTATGACTGTACAGCCTTAATTTTTTTTCTACTTTTTTTTTATATTGCTTATCCTTGATGGGTGGACTTGAAATGTTGTGAACAGTATACAGCTGTGGTGGTTAAGAAGTATCCTCACCTCACTGCCTCTACATTGCAGCTACTGCAGGGTCTTACTAAACCTGTTGGTAATGCAGGTAATTTGGAGATTGCGTTCGTATTTCATCCACTTTTTCTCTCCATACTTATTCCCTAACATCCTTATTGCTAGTGCCAAAACTCTAGGACTTCTTGGAGTCTTCTTGACCAAGAAAGCCTCACGGGTTGCTCTCTCTTGGGAAGAAGCATCACTCGGTTGGTGTGTGTGCTCATCTGCGGCCAGGCGGCTGCTCTCCTCGACTCACCTTTGTTCCCTGTCCAAGGTCCTGAGTCAGGTCCTGCTTTATGGGTCGTTTCCTGAAATGGAGCCAAATCCTCATTCCGTTTCCCTCGGGTTTGGGAGTCCTCTGCCCTACTCTGTCTTAACGTTATCCATGGATATTTAAGATGTCAAGAGAACAATATCAAAGGTCTTGGAAAAACTGCAGTTTTCTGTAGCGTGAGCTTCCCTCAGGGCTAAAACAGCTGCATTTGAGGTTCAGTGCTACCAGCTCAGGTAACTGCAGCTACTGGAGTTCTAAATCTATTTCTGAAGAGTTTGCTCATTGCTAGGGTGAGCAAGATAGGTGGAGAGTCCCTTTAAGATAACTACATTTTTATGGTCTTCAGCATGGATGAAGCCCTGCCATGTGAAATAATCAGTATGTAAGTTTCAAAGCTGGTTATAAAAATAGAGTAGAGGATTTCAGAGAGAACTTCAACAAAAATGATAACAAGCTGCTTTAATGCTTTTTGTTTGGCATTTCATCATACCCCAAACCCTTGTTCATTGAAAACTTTAACAGGAAAACCAGTTACTCACCATCAAATTGATCCTAAAGAAAATTTTGGTTATTTTAATGGAAATATTTTTCTTCAGGGCATCTGAATTTATCTGAAATCCAGAGATGCCTTATGGGAGTGGCAAAAGACATGTTTTATGATAACATATCTCTTCAGTGGATTGAGTGTCTTGGCCAAATTTATCCAATGAGGCATGCTAAAGAGGTCTTACCCTGAGGAAGTGTTGAAGTTGTTCCTTTTGACAGGGAATATATTGGGGCTAGATCCTGAATCAATTACCTTGGATTTCTTTATTGGCCATCCAGTCTATACAGTTGGCAGGATTCTTTGCAGAAGTTGAGCAAAACTCTTTAAAATAACACCCATGAGTTGATTCTGATCCAAGAGAAGAAAGTACAATATATGTCATATTAAAACTGACTTAATGCAAATTTTGTAGACTTGTCACTTCTGATCTCAGCCTATAGAATTAGTCAGGCATTTACATCAGTCAAAAGGAATTTGCTGTAGAATATATCTATGTTTTAATGACAAATTAAGGAACATAGCCAAACTATGCTTTTCTTCTTCCCCGAATATCATGGATAGAGGAGGTGGGGGTAATCTCCTTTATTCTTCCAGCCAAACAGTTTTGATTTTATGGTTGAGGCTGCATCACATATCTTTTGCCAACCTCATGCTGTGCTAATACAATTTACCAAGCACACAATGCAAAGAAAGAACAACACGATCCAGAATAAAATCGGCTCCTTTCCAGTTTCTGCAAAAGGAGTTGCAAAGCACAGTTTATTTCAAAATGAAATTAAAAGTCATTTAGTTTTGTTCCTTCAAGCAAAAAAATATTTACGGGAGAAGGAGGTAGTTGCACAACAGGATTACCCTTCGCTTCTGTAGACAGAAGAGCAGCAAATCAGGGTGACAGAAATGCTGTGAGGAAAATGGTAGGGGAGGCAGCAGATGACCCTTTTTCCTACCGATGCATTTATATTAGAGCAATCTTGGAATTCTCTGTTGTTGGCTGGAGTTACATCACACAGAGTATTGGCCTGGGATATGTTCACTGCTTCCCTCTAAGAGAGATGGGGAATTGCCTCAGGCACATAATAGTGTAACAGCTAACTTCCTGCAGTAACTCTATGGCCCTTCTTACTTGGTTACTAGTCCTGAATACATCAAAGAAAGGCATGTAATTTATACAGTGTGTTTCGTACACTATACTTCAAGGGAAGATGTTTTAGCCTAATTCTAGGTGGTGGGCCATTTTCTTAAGTAAAGAATGAAAAATAGCTGCAGCAATTTTATCCTTCCTAGTGTTGTTAGAAAGACTGTCTTGTCGGTGGTAGGGATTGAACCAAGGCCATTGGAGCCCTGCAGAGTCTAGTTGTTTCACTGGGGCACTGGAAGACCTTTAAGGTGTAACAAGTGACCTATTCGACCTAATGTTTTTCTCATAGTAGGGAGCTACATGGGTTAATCAGAATTTATATGGATTTTTATTTTTTTAAATTAACTGTAAAACAATTGGGACCATCTGGTCAATGAGGTCTTGTTTCAAGTGAGAGCAGTGTCTGTTGAATACCCACACATCCTACATGCACAGTACAAATGGCACACGACAACTGTTGGGGAATACTTAATCTACCTCGTCTCTGGTGTCCAGCTAACACTGCATGTTGTCTTCTAGTACGTTATGGACTGCTTTTCTATTACAGTACTTTAGAATTGATGTATCCAGATGGCCCAGAACAGTAGGAGCCAGCCTTATGGAGACTTTCTGAGGGTAGGAGCAGGAGAGTTAAGTTATCTGTACACATGCCCAAACAACCCACAGCCAAGACGTTTCCTGAGGGATGTTTTCTCTCCACAGGAGAGTGGATCCAGTCACCTATCAAGGGCAATGCTGTCTCCATGAGAGAACAGGATGGTCAGGGAAGGGGTGGTTGCTGTTTAGGCAGGCTGCGTTCCCTTCTAGCTGCAACCTGCTAACCAAGTGTTGGTAGTTACCAGAGCACTTCACTTCAGACACAATGCTGTGGCTCGGACTTAACATTCAGTAGTCCCTAGTCAGACCTATAGACTTCTGTAAAGATAGTCTCCCTGCCTGGGTCTGCCCTTTAATGAGAAACCTTCTTCACTGTTTCCCCACCTGCGAAGGGGAAAAAGGGCAGGAAATTATTGTCCTCCTTTTTTATAATATTGCCTGTTTTCATTTCATTCTCCAAACCTAAATGTGTTAAATGTTTTATACTAATTGAAATATCTGTAGAACTTGTTGTTCAATGTGTGCACCTGAATGGTTACCTTCCATCAGCGTGACTAAATCTTGGTTAAATCTCAGCATTTTCAGCAAACTATTAGGCATATTTTATAATCTTTAAAGGATTGTTAGAAAAAAATCACCATGCTACAGAAATACCAGCTTATTACATGCATATTCATTGGTAGTCCACCTTCAAATTCTTTCCTGAGCCATGGACATTTGGTACACAGCAACAGGGACTCTTTGGCGTGTCAGAATTGACGGCTGCCTGGCAGCCTGCTGTAATCTCTGCTCTGGAAAAATTACCAACTGTTCTGCTCTGTTGACATGAAAAATACATCCTTTAACAGCTATAAACTGGAGCTGTCCTTGCGTCAGGCAGGTTTAGACTCAAGAGCTGGTTGGCAGGGCAGGGTTGATAGGGGTGGCAACCATCTTGCCATCCGTCATTTCTGATGTAAACTCTCTCAGTTTACTGTCAACCCTATGTGATGCTAAACTCCATGACCAAAGAGCAGAATTGGGCTGGCTTCATTCTACATGTCTGAGAGGTGGTTTCAAAGCTCTTTCCCAGCACGAAGACCAAGTGGCGCACAGCGTATTCAGTAGATCTGGTCCAGAAATAGAGCTTTCATCCCTGGAAAGCTTAAATGTTTCAAAATTAGCTTCTTCTCTGGTCCACAGAGACAGAAATGTGCTGAAAGAAAACACTATCTAAAAGTCTTCAAATCAGAGATGCTGAATTCTTTTGATCAGAAATTACATCTTTCATTCTGACAAAGGAAAATGAAAGGGTTGACGCTTCAAATCTTCCCAAATACAAGATTGAAAAACTCTGCTTTCAAACTCTTCTGAGAATTTGCTGCAGTTTTAATGCAAGACTGTTGCTTCTATCCAGCTTCCCCATAAATTTCAGTTGTTAAAAATCTCCAAGTTCCTAATGTTTTGTCATATCGCATGTGAAAATTCAGAAACAATTTAAGATCAAGGTTAAGACTGTTGCTATGAAGAAGTAGAAAGACTTTGCTGTTGGTGGTGGGTTTTGGTGGTTTATGCTCTGTGAAGTGGATTGGGGGGACAGGGGGATTGCTTTTGGTAGGTGCTGTAATAATAATTATAGTGAGCCAACTAGAGATTCAATGTGGATTAAGTTCCGGGTTAACTGTGTTTTCACAATATTGTTTCTACCTTTATTTCTCCAGAACAGCCACTCATTTAGTACAGCTGATAACGTCAAGTCAGGAAAAGTTGTTAGATAATTCCAGGGGAAAGGGTTAGCATCCTTCTTTCAGGGCTGAAGTGTGTTTTTTTTTTTTAAAGTTCATAGGAGCCCCAGAGCTAGAATATCAATAACAAACTGAAGATTTTCTGATGTTCATGAAAATTCCTGCCTTATCTACAAATAAGGACAGAGCTCTTCTCCTGGAATGAGATAGAAAACTGCCAGATCCTGTGGTGTATGTCCGAATAAGCTGTGGAAAATCCTAGGAAAGGAAAAGGGTATAAAGGTGAAAATCTGACCCTTGCATCCTTCAGAGTCTGAGTTGGTCAGTGTGCTGCAGCTCAGTACCATGGGAAGAAACCTCACCACTGTCTTCAGTCTCCATACCAGAAAAGTTGTGTGATGAGTTGCAGGCAAGAATGGCAATGGCTGATTGTTTTAACAGCCACCCGATCTTGTCTGTTAGCTTTGCTACAATATTATAAATTCGTAATCCAAATTAATACAGAAAAGCCTCATTAATACAGTTTAAAAATGTTATATAGAAAATCATGTGTGTGTGAGAGGGGAAGGGTCTGATGAGCTGCCAGAGGCCTGAGGCTTTCCCCAGGAGGGCTGTGCTGTTTATAGCGGTTATTTATTCCTCTTTTTTTGCTAGTAGGTGCATGGTGTTGATAACTTTCTTCCTCAGTCTTAGCCTCCTCTTGGGTTTATTTTTTACACTTAATCCATCTACTTGTATGCTCTCTTGTAATTGGTTCCCAGTTCACCAGTTTTTCTATTCTGTTATCTCTAAAACTGCTCTTACCTGAACAATGGGAGCCTGCACTTCTGTAGCAACCATGCAATGTTCATCTTGATTTGTGTTTACACATACCTCGCCCCGCCCCTGGTCTGTCCCCCCAGTCTGTCTGTCCC